>NC_030438.2:18998368-19103368 GCF_001660625.3 Ictalurus punctatus
ACGCACACTCTTTCACATACGTAACGCACCACATGTGGTTTATATTCATGGGGAGCTAGCATATCGTAGGACGGGATGGAGTGGAGAGGTCACCGTGTCCGGCTGGGACTGACAGCTCTGAAATGAAGACGTAAGTCATTTTTATATAAGCTGCTCGGGAAGACGAGCAGCATGATGGAAAAGTGGGGGGAGGACAGAAACTGGACAGCTTATGCTTTCTTTCTAAAGGTGGGGACCGGGTTATCTATGCATGTCACAAAAATGATATAAAATTAAAATTTTAAAGTACAAACACTTGTCTACGTGGTACCTTTAATAAGACGAACATGACTGGGGACAAACATCAAGAATGTACCGTACATAAATAATCCTGTACCTTTTGCGGGATACATTTACATTATTTATACGTGTACAGACGTAAATATTTATAACGGCAAAAAAATCAAAAAAAACAACAACTAAATATTCCGACCAGACTTACAAAAGTTTCTCTGATTTTCTAAATACTCAATTGTCTTCGTTAATAAAAGTCAATCACATGTAAATGACTGATTTACATTTAGCAACGCCCACCGAATTCCATAAAAGGAAAAGGGAGTTCAAAACAACAAAATGATGACTAAAAGGTGAAAGAGCACCGCCTAAGCAGGTCTGCAGCAATTACAGCACACCAACCACCATAGACACACGTGAACTCTTCCTCGCTTTAGAGGGTGCCATTATTATTCTTCTTTAATTAAACGGACTTCTACAAAACGTTAATTCAATGGGTGTGTAATTAAAATAAACAAGTTATTTAAACTTGACAGCATTAATCTGAATAGAATATCACAGTAAGGTATACATCAGTGAGTCTCTTTATATATAAATGTACACTAAACCCAGGGGCAAACGCAGGATCTGAACATTTTCCCAACTCGCCAGATTTTAATGAACACCATATTTCTTGTGTAAACGTTCTCATACATCTCAACTCTATAACTAACAATGTTATAAAAATTTATTTACAACACATGTTCCACAATTCATTTTCTACATAAGAAATAGCTCAAACTTCGAATATTGAGTCATATTCAGACTGGACTTATATATATATATATATATTCTTTTTTTTAAGCATCAGTACTTCATTAATCATACTTGTAACTATACAAACTTCAACACAACGAGAGAAATTTTGTGAACGACAAATTTTATTTCAAGGATTCATTTTTTTGTCAAACCTAAAATACAGGGGGGGGGAAAAAAAACCTCTTATAGAAATATTCTGTGAACTAATATAACAAGTCATGCTTTCCTGGACCCCGTGGATTAGCAATCCAAACGTTGCCTTTGAAAGCTGTAGTGCCATGTTAAAACAGTGACATACTGAAACATACTGCTAGAAGAATAATGAAATACTTGATATCCGCTGCTACCTACCGCTTGGCGCCCGGCCCCCTAGAGCCGTCCTAGAGCTGCTGAGGTCCTGATTTCTGTTGATATACTGTTCAGTGTGTTCCTTTATGAAAGAATTAAGCACTTATAGACTGACCTTACATGGCAACTACAGAAAGTCTATCTAGCCGTGCTGAATTTTTGGTGGTAGCTGAAAAGAGCATAGAGAAAAGGGGAGGGTGCCTGGCTGGTTTCAAATATGAAGTGCCTCTTTCACATCTTCAAACTCCTTCAGAGACTCAAAATGACATTGAGACGAACCACAATAGAGTTTCGTGTTTTTTTTCACCGATTCATACCGTTCGCGTGCCGTTTACGTCGTGGCAGTGGCTTTAGCATATTCGGTTTTACTGGCCTCTTTTCTTTCAGACTGTAGTGTTAGCGCGATTTCTCCACTTAAACATGCTTAAAGCCCTGTTAAAGTCCGGACCGTAATTTTATTTCTCGAAACGTCCTGGTACGAAAAAAAAAAGAAAAAAAAAAAGACACCCACTTTGGTATCAGCTTTTAATGGCTTCTGGCTTGTTTGAAAATCAGTGGACTGGAATGGACTTTGCCCTTTTCGGTCAAGGTGATGCAGTCAAGTACTCAGGCATGATGACCGTAAACACTGTAGAGCGACTGCGGAAGAAATCTTGGCACGAGAACGTCTCAAGAGTTCCGTTCCCGAACACAGAACGGCGAATTAGGTGCTGATGGGTTCTACATGATGTGGCTTTAGCGGATGTGGACGGGGTCAAGGCCCGTTCTCGTTGTAGTGGAGCGAGAGGGGTCGGTCTCTCTGCACAGGCATGTAGGGCCAGTTGTAGCTGGAGCCAGACAGCAGCATGTCCCTGAGCAGTGTCTCGATGGGTGTCTTGCCCACCAGGCGCACGAAGAAGAGCTGCTCGATCACGGGTGACGAGACGATGCGCAGCGATGGCAGGCGCAGCAAGAGCCGTCCGAAACGATTGGGCTGATTGGGGTACTGGTTCCTTACATACTCCTCCAGAGCACACTGAGACTTTTCCTGGATGCTTTCCACATGAGCCACGTCTGACAGGCCCATGGCATCTGTAAGAAGCACAGAGATGGTGGTTAGTGTATATTCAACACCCTGGGATTGAGGGATTTAGAGACAAATCATCACTCAAGTTCATACTTAAAGGAACAGTCAATCCTGAAACACATTAAAATGTATTGATATTTAAATATTTGTGAGGTGTTTAGTGGTTCTGGTGCCAATTTGTTTGTTGGTGCTGTATATTAGTCATTCCTGTGAGAATGTAGCGGTCGTGTGTTGCTCTGACATCACAGGCGTGCATTTTTATTTTTACAGTTTATACAATATAGCTCACGATAATGTTCTATACAGATAAGTATGTCGTTCAGGGTGGATTTTTCCTTTAGGACCTCTAGACATTTGAAAATGACATGGATGTCCCTCATAGAGACTAGGACAAGTCTAGGAGTCTTCTGTTCGGTTTGTATTTCCTTGACTAGTTTGGCTACGGCAGCAATTTTTATTTTGCACAAGGGTGGATTAGCGGTTAGCGTTCGCCTCAGACCTCCAGGGTCGGGGGTTCGATTCCCACCGTGGCCTTGTGTGTGCGGAGTTCGCATGTTCTCCCCGTGCGGCGGGGGTTTCCTCCGGGTACTCCGGTTTCGTCCCCCAGTCCAAAGACATGCATGGTAGGCGGATTGGCGTGTCTAAAGTGTCCGTAGTGTATGAGTGTGTATGTGATTGTGCCCTGCGATGGATTGGCACCCTGTTCAGGGTGTACCCCGCATTCTGCCCAGATGCTCCCTGGGATAGGCTCCAGGTTCCCCGTGACCCTGTAGGATAAGTGACGGATCAAAAAAATGGATGGACGGATGGATGCGCCTCGTCTTCTCGACTCTCAGTCAGCTTACACATGACTAATAAGTTATCATGCTGAGTTTTGGTTTGGAGGGACAAAAGATTAACTGCTGCATAATTGTGTGGGGGTTAAAAAACACCACCCCCCACCTTTGCTACATGGAGGGACACAACTGTCACGTCTGACCTTGTCACGTTAGGGCATATAAAGACATCATCAGTCACTGTATCCAATGTTTTGAGGGGACTGGGTGATGCATCAGCCTTGGGAATAATGTCATCGCTGACAGGACGTGCGTGCCTGTGTGTAGTTTCCCATGAGGCTGCCTATATGGCAGTAGGTACTCTCTCATACCCTTTGTGTCTCACAGTGAGAGTACACATTGGGAAGCCCCCTACTGCTGCGAATCCAGGCAAAAAGATGAAGCACCAACGGCATTCGCCTCCAGTTGGGAGATTGGGGGAAATATGGACGGGGTGGAAACCCCTCTGGGAAAGGAGGCGGCGAGTTATGTAGGTCAGACTGCGTCAAACCCTCTCACTGTAACTCAGCATACATAATTCAGGCTTGCTGGTGGGAGGAAGGGGGAGGGCCAAGAGATTGCCCGGCTGGTTTCAATAATAGATGGAAGCTTGAAGAAACAAGGGAACCATTTGGGAAGGTATAGGTCATATTTTAGAACTGCAAACGTGTTTCTGAAGTTCAAACTTGCTGGAAAATGAATAAAAATAGGTGTGCAAAAAAACTTTGGATGTTGGAGACACATGTGTGAAGTTTCACATGCGACCGATCACACCGAACCCACAGGCCACATTAACGGAGTTTGAGGGACATGATGCTTGGATAGTATTCCAAGCGACTCCATATGTTTTTCCAACCACTGAAAAATAAACTGTGCAATTAATTTCAGAGCCAGTGTGTTTTTACGGCAGGGTTGTCAAACTCAAAAGTGCATCGATACTGCGTTTGCTACAGCCGAGCTGTTTATCTAACTTCAGGACTTGACATTTAACTCAACTAATTAGTAACCCCTTCCTGTATTGCATCAGGTGTGTTAGAGCCGCTGCCTTATCTTGTTTTCCTCTCCAGATCCCCCACATTCTAGTGTAGCCTAGTGAGCATTACCACTATATGCAAACTACTAAAAAAAAAAAAAAAAAAAAAATTTTTTTTTTAAAAAAAGAGTTAAACACAGTTTGCAGCTCTTTGCTAAATTATCTTTAAACCCCCATGCATCGAAACACACTGGCATCAACTGGGCCTAAAAAACAACAGATCAGACCTTGGAAAACACTTGGAATTTTTTCATTTGTTCAAACATGACATGAAAGATAGAAATGCTAGCTTATTTACTAAGAAAAAAAAGATCACGGACGTAGCATTACCTCTTAAAGTCGGATCGAGTTACTAATTGGCAGCAGATGATAAAACACGTCACTCTGTGCTAGAGGTGTGGACTGGGATTGGGTTCCCACGAGACCCAAAAACAAAGCCACAAGAATGGACGGATTTACTCTCGTCGTGAGTTTGCAAGAATAACATGGGGGCTTATAGGACACGGTGCACTGGTCATGGTAATTACCATTTAAATGACTTTATATGTTTTGTTTATATTTTGGCGAAATCGACCAGGAATTACGAGGTTCATACTGAGGGTGGGTACAAAGAGAAATAAGTTCACGTGTGGGCGGGTTTCGTGGGAATTCCTTCAAGATTCCTTTGGTGGGAGTGGGATTGAACAAACAGTCCCGCACACACCTCTACTCCGTGAAATAACATTCTGATCTGTAGTTACTTCACGCTTTGTCCATGATGCAAATGAAATTCTAAATGTAGCTGAACTCCACGACATACACTGCCGGGCAAAGGTTTTTGAACATGCTATTTGAACATTTCTGGCTGAGCTTCAAGAAATGGGTTAAAACATCTGGAATCGGAAACGGCACAAATGAACTGATAAATGCTAAACACTAACAACACTAACATCACTAAAAGCTTCATATCAACACGAAGCCAAATTTCATCTTGTAGTAACTTCGAGTAACTGCTGACTGGCAGGGGTGAGATTCGAAGTTCAACTCTTCACGTTTCGTTTAAAATGATTGATGACTACAGGACACTATAATATGTAGATGCTTCCTACCTGAAGTGAAGAGCACAATGGACTTGAGGCAGGAATACTCCGCTGTGTCCACCTGCAGGGCCTTCAGCTTCTCTACCTGCTCCTGGAATACACGGATATGGTCCATGAAGGCCACCACGCGCTCGGCTGACATCGGGGAGGCGTGCAGACCGGCGGCAGCTAGCAGCGGTGCCACATGCAGGGGCATGGAACACTGTGCCGCATTCAGCACAAACAGCTCACTCCACGACATGCGCAACAACGCCACCTAGGAGCCAACAATGTCGTAATGAAGATCAGTCATGAAGATCAGAGCGTTAACGACTCAGCAGCTCATTAACCGCTACTGGTATAAGCGAACTACCGACGTCCGAATCGTCAGGTTTCCAAATTTGCTTTGCACATGCAGCCTTCGATATCAGCCGGATGGTTTTACTGGAGGAATTACAAAAAAAAAAAAAAAAGTTGCTCATGCAATTGTTATCCATCTTTGACAAGCACAGAAAGTGCACCCATAAAAGCATGATCATATTTGTCTTGATTTCCAGTTCCCTGTACGTGACTGTTACATTTCCTCCAAAACCAATGCCTGAACGAAGTATTATTAAATCAGGCATATCCTTGAAAGAACATTGCAGCTAAAATGCTTTTTGCATGAATTTAATCAGCTGGTTATTTATTTTATCATGATCACAAGGGTTCACTGGTCTCTAGTGGCTTTACCTGATCCATGAGCTGTAGGTCTGGAAAGAATGGGATGTTCTTGGCCCACTCTACAGCGCTGAAGAGAAGACGTGCTGCCAGCTCGCAAATGTTCTCGATGCCCATCAGGTTGTTCGACTGCATGCACTGAGCGCCGTAGCGGGACGTGGGGTATGGCTCCGCCCGCAGGAGCAGAGAGATGAAGCCAGATAGATATGGTTGCCCATTGTACGGGTCGTTCCCATTGGGCAGGTACTGGCCTGGACTGGTCTGAGAGCTGGACATGCGTCCTCGCTGGACGGCTGTGGACAAAAGGAGATCACACACGCGATGTAAAAAAAAAAAACCCAAAACAAACCATGAACGATGCTCAAAACTGATGTCAAAGCATGACTGACGGTATTTACAGTAAATAACAATTTAGTAATTATTCTCAAAGTATTTTTCTCAAAGTATTCGGAGATATTCTTTTTGCTTAAAGCTCTATATACTTTACATACCGTGGTGAAATAGATCTGTCAGAGGAAAATGCAATCTGATTCTCAACGCAAAACAGAAAACAAGGTTTTAGGCTTTATTCTCACAGCCTTGACAAATTACGTGTTAAATAATACTGCGCTGGAGGTTTGACTTCTTCTATATATATATCGTCTATCTTTTGAAAGTCAACAAGCTCGTTTATATTTTTGAACTGGTGACCTACTCAAATCACACTGCTTGGTAAATATCTGAAACGTGGCGCAGTTTGCCAAAATGCCAGTGTTTTGGCTACATTACTAGTTCATGAGGGCTGAATGAAATGGTGGTTTAGTATTTGTTGCATATCTGTGGAGTCCATCAGAGAGAAGAATCCTTTGGTCTCCATCAATGAGTAATGAGCGAATAGATACTGCTTAAAGCGGAATGGTTTTTCACACCTCCCCTTTGACAAATGGCTCAGCAGAGGCCAAGGGCCAAACAGAGGCCATTTTTGCCACCATGCCCCTGAAAGCCCATTTGGAAAACACCTGTTCAGCCATTCCGCTGTCTGACTAATAACTCCATCTACTGTTACATACAACGACCATGTGCACGACAGAACAGACAGAGAGAGGTGTGTTAGGTATGGAAAGAAAAACCAGCGTCTCCTGCGCTTAGAATAGAACAGCTGTGTTACTCGAGGATTGTAAAGTATGGCAAGGGTCATGACCTTCTCCTTAATCAGCGTGGATTTTATCCTTAATCGTATTTTACTCTCAGATATCATTGACTTTAATTGAGACTGTGCCGGAACAAAAGGAAAAACCCAAGCCAACCCAACCCAATTAGAGGCTGTACCAGAATAACTGTGACAATCTATGGCCAGGACTATAAGACTACATATATATAAATATATGGTCATTGGAAATTGTAGACCAAGTGGGAAACCCTGCACAGTTTAATACTTTCCTCCTCAAAGTGATCCAACTGATCAGCCAGTTAATAAGCCCATTAAATTAGTTGGCCCAGATGAGTTGAGAGTATAGAATCCTTCAAACTGGGCAGGACTCCAAGACTGGCATTAAAAACCCCTTGTCTAGAGATTTAAACGTGCTGGGCATAGTGTAGGAAGCCAAAGAACAAATGGACATGACAATGATCGCCACATGACACACGGGCGCAGACTTCTGGTTAGTACCTGAGGTGGAATGACACCATCTGGAGATCCCTGAACCAGAGTCTGGAGTAGGGCCTGCAAGAAGGGATTAGGAGAGTGATACGGATGGGATGGGGTACTACTACAGGACCACAAACAAAGAACCAGGGACAAGGAGCCAGGGATACAACTAGGGAATCAGAAGACTCTGGAAAGGGCTCAAGGAATTAGCAGGGTGCCTGGGAAACTTCAGGGCAGTGGATGGAGCAGTCTCAGGGACCAAGCATAACATCAATGTAGGGCCTGGCATCGTGGTAAAAACAGGACCAGAACTTGTACTGCTTAGTAACTATGGTGTAGAACATGGGCGTGTTGTTGGAAATAAGGAACAGGTACAAGAAACCATTAACAAGCACTGAGTGATATTTAAAAAATTAGATATATAAATTAACTAGAGAGTTTTGAGCTGCAAAAAGGTGTATGTGTGTGTGTATATATATATATATATATATATACACACACACACACACACAATTCCAACCTAAACTATTTTTTTTTTTCAGATCTCTATAATACAAATGATCATTTGTTATGCAAAACATCTTCAACATATAATACTACATGGAACGAATCAACGAGTTCACAGTATTTCAGTGTGCCTTTTTTTTCGAGAGGGCAAAAACCTTGCACCATGTTTACAGCAGGGCTTTAGAATGTGGACCTTGGCTCAGTAAGAAAGTGGGGAATGGGTCAAAGGGTACATGGAGGAAGAAAAGAGAATAAGAAAAAGAGACCGATTGAGAGAGGGCGAGAATGTGGAAGTAGTTGGCTGGGACCCAGGATCAGCTGTGGGTGGCCAGTGGAACAAGGCTTCTAAGCTGAGCAAGACTGCTCTTACTGGGAACTTTGAGGGGAAGTGACTACACTGAACGGAGTTGATCTCTGTATGCTCCTTCAGTGATTGAGGAGAAATCTGCGATGGCATGGCAACACACTGCACTAGAGCTGGTCACACCGTGAATGAGGCTTGTCTCGACCCTGTTACACTGGGGGTTTACGACATCGCAGATAATACTATGAAATGATTATTTTACCAAACCTCTATCGTAGTCAGGTGACCTAAACCTTTCAAAATTCCTGTAAACATGATGTCATTACTGCTACAAATTCCCCGTTGCCAATCGCTGAACAAAGACCAATGAGTCATAATACGACTGACCCTGAGGACCAGCAGTGTTGACAGTTCACTATCACCCGATCCCTGACCCGACGCTTCATTCACCAGCCACGTGAACAGTTAAATGAAGTAGGGAAAAGGATGCCCATGCCACGCAGAACACTTCAAGCAAACACTTGTTCTTACCTTTAGCACTACTTTGTCCGGTACTAAAAAGCCCTGCACATTGTACAGTTCCCCATAAAGAAGCCGGAGGAGCACTCTGTCAAAACCTCAAATGCTAGTGGGACTGACTTTTGACATGCTAAATCTGTTATGGCCTTTCTTTATGCAACAGGAAGAGTCCTTCACACATCCCATAATAGCTCCAGTCACATGGGCCTGCTGAATTAATAAGGGAATATGCTAAACACATGGTGGGGAGTTGGAGGAAATCTCTTGCCATAAGGTCAAGTGTCATAACAGCTGGATTTCCCCGTCTTTCCAACTCGCAGTGTTTCTTGTCGTGTATTATATATCAAAACTCGGAGACCGCACCAACGTTCTCCAAGCCAATGTAGTCAGGCAAAAGAAAGTCTAAGGGGTTTATTATATATCCCATTGATAAAAACAAGCGTGGTAATACGGATATGTTGGAACAAAAGATGCAGTTATAGCTGCCAAACATACTTTAGCCCTGAAGGAGCGTTTAAAGAAATAGACCACGCCAATGCCACAGCTGGGCTGGGAGGAGTCAGTTATCATAATAACTGCATACAATTAGTTCTCCACTCTTCAAGTCTTGCAGGTTCTGTGATTGTGGCGTCCGGTAGATCACTTAATAGAGAACACGATCGAATACAGTCTCCCTCTTGCGAGAGAAGACATTCGCTTTTTGTTTGTACATGTAGAACATTCAGGATAACAGTTAAGAGCCAAGTGCATGAGCCAACTGCACGAGGTGATATTTACCCAAACCCTGCTGAGACCTGTCACATTTGGACTTTGTCTTAAACCTGTCTAATATTAAAGTTTACCTTCCAGTGACCTATATATCACCCTTTGATACGGGTCACGGGACGAGGCTCCGGTATGTGTGTGCCTGCTGAGATTCCGGCAGCAGCGTGCAGCGTGTGTGCACACTGCTGGCCGTCTTCGAGCTTACGCTGAGTGCCCTGTCCACTGCCCTGGGATCTGAGATCTGAAATTTCTCAGACCGTTCCCGCTTTGATACGCTGTTGACGAGGGATCGAGCGTCTTCACGTGTACGACGGAGATAATGAGCGAAACCTCGTGTGTGTGAATGCCAGTGTTCTTGTTGTATCTATATCCAACCATTTCGTGCCCTAACAAAGGTCACGGCAGTGCCTGCAGGACATTCCAGCAATCACACACACACACACACACACACGCACGCAACCGCTGTCAGTCGGACACACATGCTGTTCCTCCATCAAATGAGCTCTTTTGTCGGACTGTAATGTCAATCATGTCAAGAGGAGCCTAAGGTGCGAAAACAGGTAGAGCGGTTGAGCGGCTTGGCCGTGTGCCAGAGGTGGAACTCGAGCTCTCGCAAAATCAGCCCTTTGACCTATTTTCACAGAATTAAAAATGGTTCAAACGTACTTTGGATGCTGTCCGCCTTGTCCAAAAGCCCCTGATGTCAAAATACTAGCAGAAAATGGCATTCCAGGAAAAAGCCTGAACTGTGGGCCTTTGTAAAGCACAATGGAGACTGCGTCATGATTCGGCCTCATTCATCGACGAGCAC
This sequence comes from Ictalurus punctatus, assembly GCF_001660625.3. Classification (NCBI taxonomy): domain Eukaryota; kingdom Metazoa; phylum Chordata; class Actinopteri; order Siluriformes; family Ictaluridae; genus Ictalurus; species Ictalurus punctatus. Next base: position 19,009,013 of record NC_030438.2, read on the forward strand.
GTGACGCGTCAGTAGGAGTAGTGTGTGGGATTTCTGAACACTTCACATCACAAAGAGCTCAGTGAAATCAGCCGCTTCAGAAACAGTCATAAACGACACAATAATACCAACATGCTTTTCTCGAGGACGTCTCCTTATCAGACAAGACGTCCTTTTTCATACGCCATTAATCATATCTATTGATGTGAACACCTCCGTCTTCGACTCAGGCAAGCTGTATTATTTACACATGTTGGGTTAGATTAGATAAATGAGGTTACGAATGAGGTTAAACCTTACACGGACACACACACACACACACAGAGAAGGGGAAAGGTTTTGGCTTGGTACCAATAAAGTCATAGTCTGTAGTGTTACGTTCTATTAATAAACACCACCCGTGTTCGTATTAAGACCAGAGTTTCATTGTTCCTTAAAATGTTCCAATGAAGAGCCATAATGAGTAGCTATAGACCCATAAAGCAATCCGGTAACATTTCTGCGAGTACAAATGATGTCCTTAAGATGTAATTAATGCATTTAGAAGCTAAAAGGCACCTCAGTACACCACCGAGGACACGAGTGGCACACTTTTTCACTACAGTGCGTTGATCATGTTTATGAAGCGCCAAAATCAAATGTGTCTCGTCGTGGTCGACGTGTCTTTACAGGATCGTAGAATTTGACCTACAAGTCACAGTAATGGCTTGTTTAGCGGCGTCTACAGCACAGTTACCATAGCACGGTAACCCAGAGCGCAGATCACTTAGAACTGCATGGATACAAGGCGCTTGTCTATCTGTTTCTCCTTGGGAAACGTTGCATAATTCAAAAGAGCACTTCACTTATGTATGAACTCAAAGACAAAGTGAGAAGGATATGGTGTATCCCTATGTGTGCGGGTGGGCAGGGTTTTAAGGCATTTGTGAAGATCCAATGTCTTCACGTTGAATATAAAATAAATGGGGGGGGACAAACAAACAAACAAACAAAAAAAACTATACTTTTTTTTTTTTAAACAAAAATAAGTCAAAAGATTTGCTTTTGGTTGCTGAGGTTAAAAGAGTCAGGGATGCTACAGGTGCAGAATTAGTCGGCCAGAGTAACACGCGAATTAACACCGATCATGTACGTATACTTCATGTCTGGCATTAAGTTGTTGTAGGCTGTGAAGTCCTGTTTCGAAAATAATGAAGACCCGATAATTCCTGAATTAGTGGCCATCATTTGGTCAGTGGCCAAACACGGAAACACAGTTTTTGCCATCATATTTCACGTACAATGCATAACCTACAGACGCCACGCTGTGAAATTGGTAGATTTCATGAACTGATATACAGTTAATAATTTACTAGACACCAGTGATAGTCAGTGGCTAAGTAATACATGTTACATTTTAGCTCCTATGAATATTTACGTAACGTGCATTCATTTGGATTAGTGGAACAGCCTCCTGTAAACAACACAAGACATATATATATATATATATATATATATATATATATATATATATATATATATATATATACATACACACACACACACACACACACGTGTGTTAATGGATATTTAAGATTAGCACCCCGAGCTCAACTCTACAGCAGGTTTCGAGCACATTTTGGTCAGCTGTTCTTGCATATAGACTGAACAAATATATTCAGAGAAAGGTCACTGGACAAATAAAGAGAAGTTTGAGCATTTCTGTGGAGATTAACCCTCTGGCTGGAAATACGCCTGACTCAATCAAAACAAATGTTTTATGATGATATGAGAATTCCACTTCCATGAACAAAATGCACAATGTTCGCAAACACGCCAGATACACCGTGGGAGGAAAAAAGCCCAGCGTTGCCTTCAGATTTAGCATGTATAATTACGTCCTGGGTAGCTCTTTGGAACTTTTTAAACAAATTTTTCTCATCCTCATAAATAAGTAACGCAATTAGCGGTGTACGTTACATCAAAAAAAGGGTCTAGCTGAGAACTAAGTTTATCTTTCAGACGCTTTTGAACACTGAACACTGAATTCCACATACGCAGGATTAAACATTATGTGTTCTGCGTGTAACCAGTGTGTTTCTGTACTTGGATTCTTTATTCATTTTATACATTTTTTTTTTTGTTGTGCTATTAATCTTAACTTGTACAGCTTTTACGCTCAATATTCATGCACGCAAAGTGTTTCTGAATGTTTTTGGGCCATTCTAATTGGCTAATATCATGTAAGGATCCGGTTCTGCTAAACTAAACAGTCAACACATTTTATTTTCCTGATAGTTAATCGTGTCACGTGTCTGCAAAAGAGAATACTCGGTTAAAAGACAAAACAAACTCGTATATTTCTTCACCTCTGAAAATAAATAACCTTATAAAGAAGGTAAGAGGTGATTTTACCCAAATCATATAGCTTTGCAATAATCTGAAAAATTCACCCTTTTTTTATTTTTTTATTTTTTAAAGACATGGACATCAAATTTAAAATCTAAACAAAAAGTCAGCCAGGTTGTACCACACCATACTTGGTATATCTTGGTATATATATATATATTTTTTTTTTCCTCCTGAAATCGATATGGATTACTAAGAAACTGAAACGCGCATGTCACTGATGATGTGTGCCTCTTTGATTCCAACTGAGCCATCCATAATACACATAATACAATAAATGGAGCCCGCTGAGGCACTTTGGTAGCAGCTGGAGTGTCAGGAGAGCAAAACACCATAATTAATGAGAAAACAAAAGGGTTCTCTGTGTAAGGAAAATACTTGTGGGTTTGAAGTAATACCTCTATCTATAAAACATTATGCGGCATCACTGGCTTGCGGAGACGGAGATGTGACCCGACAGACACTTTTGGTGACATTTTACTCCACTTAATCAGCGCAGAGTGCCTTTTCTGTCCACTTAAAGCTTACAGAGAGGCATTTTAGTGCACTTGATAGTAACCTCGGATAAGCGCTGATAAACTTTCGCAGGATAAAATGCAGTAGGGCCTACGTTTAGTGCATTAGACACTGTTACCGCACAGCACGTACGATATATTGAAAACCGTATTATGATGATTATTAATATTCACGATATAGGCAGCGAAATCTCATGGTGAAATGCATTGCTTTAAACCCTTTATGTCACATGCTTAAAGTGTATCCTGCATTGTTCTTTTTTTGTTTGTTTGTTTGTTTTTTTTAAATATTTTAAATCGTCCAAATTCACTAAATAGTATGTAAGATTGGTGAGGAACGTGCAAAAATTATTTATTTATGAAGCAATGTCGCTGTAAAAATATATATATATATATATATATATATATATATATATATATATATATATATATATATATATATATATATATATTATAATAAAATAAAAGTCATTTGCTTGGCTTAACATTATAAGATCATTAACACTCGAACAGGAAATGTAGAAAAATGATATTTTATGATAATCGAATGAATTTCAATGCTGGGAGCTGATACAAATCTGGATATTCACTAACAATTAAGGAACTAGCTCTATGTTGTGCTGAATTCTACAACTGAATTCTTTTTGATGAAATATTTCACATTTGCGAAACAATGTATTTGCGCAATTGTGAAGGAAAGCCGATTACTGATTATTAAGCTGGGGATGTGGTTTATTTGTTTTATTTGATGTGTTTGTTACAAGACCAGGAATGATGAGTGATGTACCGGGTTTTGGGCAGCACTCACCCTCTCTCCTCATGCCGACCTTGAGGCATTTCTTGAGGCGGCAGTACTGGCACTGATTGCGGTGGTGCTGATCCACGGGGCAGTCTCGGTTCCCCCGGCAGCTGTAGGTCAGATTGCGGCGCACAGAGCGCTTGAAGAAGCTCTTGCAGCCCTCACACGTGAACTGGCCGTAGTGCTTGCCGCTCGATTTGTCTCCGCACACCATGCAGTCCACGCTGGCCAGCTTGTCCGCGCCGATCGCGTCGTTACCCGGCGTGGACGCGGACGGAGTGGCCGGTGCGCCACCGGGCTCCTGGCCGCACAGCTGCAGTTGAGAGCCGGGGTCGGCTGCGATGCTCTCCTGCCACTGGTTTACTACCATTGCCATGCTATCCCGTAGTCAGACGCGCGTCTCGGTGGAACTCCTTTACGCCCGGACAGGGGGGTAAGAATCCCTCCCTCGAGGATTTTAAATCCGCACAGAACTCAAAAGACACTCAAGAACCAGGCCTGGCCTAGATGTTCATGAATTGTTTTTGATCGGATTATTTGTCGAGAGGTTTGTAATGCACGCGCAACGTTGACATGATCAACGCGTGCTCGTGCTCCGTGCGGGGCTAAATCACGGAGTTGAACACGCAAGTCGAGTTTCACCGCGTAAACGCTTTCTCTCGCTGAGGCTCTCTCTCGCCACAAGGCGCAAAAGTTTTCAGCGGCTCTCAGTTCAAACGCGTGTGTCAAGCGCGGCACGCAGAAACGGACAAAAATGACACCACGGAAGAAGCGCTAAAAGGAGTTGAACTGAAGAAGAAAGAAAGAAAAAAAACACCCAACACCAACATGCATGCATGAAGGAGGAGAAGAGAAAAAAAAGAGAGAGAAACCAGCAGATAATTAAATTCACATGTGCGCTCCTCGGAATGTTTTCCGACGCGTGGGGGTAAAAAAAACAACAACAACAAAACAAAAAAAAAAACACCACAACAACACAGATATCAGTCCACAATTCGTGAATGTTGGAATGGAAACATCCGTTATGGCTGATATTCTGCGGGAAGAGGACTTGAGAAGCTGTTCGCAGGAGCCGCGCAGCTCATCCGCCAGCTGTCAGTTCGGTTCACCTCTCCCGTAGTTCCGAGTTCGGTGAAAGTGACACTAAACAGCAGGGGCTGTCCAGACTCCGCCCACTGCGCTCCTAAAAAGGACGCGCACACCGTATTAGGGGTTGACGCCCTTGGTTAGGGGGCGTGGCCACGCAGGAGACCCGTGCGCAATTGGTTGGTGCTAGTCGGATTGTCCAATTGGACAGCGGCGGCTTTCTAAAGTTCCGTTAATACGATTACGCTGAAAAATAACACGCGACTCGGTGTGGAGAGAAATTATTAAGTATCTCAAGTAAAGATGAAGGCTTGGTCCTTATTTATAGTCAGCAATATATATCAATAAAACCACACACACACACACACACACACTGTCCTGTTTTTATTTTTCCAGTGCGCACCAGGTTTAAGCTATAAATAATAAATATTGCTTAATATAATAATATGTCAATAATATAATAATATAAGTCAAATCCTCATCTGATTGTGTAGGACTTGTTTTAATCACACACACACACACACACACACACACACACACACACACACACACACACACACACAACCTCCCCCTCATTTATTCTCTTTTTTCTTTTCTTTTTTAGGTGAAATGGTGATCTCCTGCTGCCAAAAGCACTTGTTTGTGTAACGCAGGCTCTGCTTTGACCAAACGGAGGTGAATAAACCTTTCTTTCACCCTGGGAGACTGGAGCCTGACAGGAGTCCAAACCCCTCTTGCTGGTTTTGTCAGTAAGTTTACAGACGTTATGACGCTTCTTCAGTCAACAAAAGGCTCGCTGTTAAGAGTATCAGGCCTGTTAATGAAGCTAAGGTTCAAACTAATAAACAATCAGCTGAAAATATACAGCCTATTCTCCTCCAGAAATCTGGGATCAGTTTGGAAACAAAAAATGTAATTATTATCCATATATCGCCTTGAGTTTTTCACCTAAAACGATAGCAGGCCTACCGAGTGAAACATTGCTCGGCTTTCTATTAGCATTCTGTTTTCGGAAGCATTTTAACGCGACGTTTATTTTTGAAATGACCCAGACCAGAGTTTTACTTTTACAGAAATTCTGTGCTTTCCGGTAAAACATCCTACGCGGCGTTTGTTCACTTCATCTAAACAGGAACGGCAAATGTTCATAAACTGAGAAGTGGGACTTAAATATAATCGCTATGCATTTAGGCAAGCTTAAATAAGAGGCTATTATACAATTATCGTGTCAGCAAAAAACCTCACGCGACGTCATTAGAGGCAAAGTGATTAATATAGCCGCTAATTTCAACCGATCGATAAGTTTAATCCTCTGAAATTTATGCTGCGAAAAATTCTGCTAACTACGTGACCGGAGAACAATTTGTTTTTTGACAGTGTAAATCACAGAGGAACGCTCCGGGAACCACGTTCTTTGGCCTGCTTTCTGCAAATAAATAAATAAATAATAATTTTTAAAAAAATTTCTTCCCTCAATACATTCAATGCTCTTTTAGTGGACGTGGTAAATTCTCGAAAATGTCAGAATGTATTTATTACAATTGTCACGAGATGGCAATTTACAAATCGAAGCAGGACAGAGAGCTAATTCTCCATAAATGAAGGAAAATAAATAACCAAATGATGTGTGTGTGGAACATACAGGCCAAAGTTAAAGAGTTGGAGAAGGAAAAAAATGTCACTTTACGACTACCCCTGTTGAGCGCCGAGCTTTTAGTGCCAGAGGCTATATTGTTGGCCTTTAGCTTGGCTTAATTGTTGTCACATGTAACCCTACCTGTTGTCCAATTAGCCCCTTGACTTGCTATTAGGTCGTTCCGCAGGCTGTGCTCATACTGACTGAGGGCATTATTTCGTCCGAGGCCAGTGATTAAGTGTAACTCTATACAGTGCAAGCTGCTAAGAAAGTCAAAAATAAATTCTGATCGATTTTCTCCTGACATGTAATATATTAAAATAATGATTGACGGGGAGGCGGGATCAACCCAAAGCCGAAAGTTTTCCTCTTTTATTCCTCTCGTGCTGCAGCAATTTTCCAACAATAACATTTTTCATTTATTAAACAATTTTATACACGTATTGTTACGCTTAACGTTGCGGAACGTCCGAGAAACGTGTCCGTTCCTGTAATCGCTTACGCTATGGCAGCTATAAACATTAAATCCCTCACCAGCAAGTTCTGTTCCAGAGAAACCACAAATCCTAAACTCCTCTGTCCTGAAGACTTTAACCCACGTTAAAGTTACAGCTTTACATCTGAAACATCTCCTTACAGAAAACGTCACCATTTCATTGCCATACTTGAGTACATATATACGTCCGTGTGAACGAGCGGTTACTATAGAAACCATGAGATATTACATACGAGTGTGTTGATATGAATATAAACCTATTAATATTATATTAAACGGTCAGAGCTGCTGTTACAGAAAACTAATCAACACGTCCTGGCCAATAAGGATTAAGAATTCAACAACGCTGCGGTTTAAACAGTTATAATGCCCTACGTGTAAGTGTAGTTCAAAACGAACATAAAAAAGGAGTCGGATTAGTCACGTAATCTTCCAGAACAAGAAAGATGAAATGTTTTCTAATTCGAATGTCATCATCCTGGTGGATCGGAAGTGCGTCTCGGGCCGAGGTCGGTGGCGTGATGATGGATGCATCGGGAAGCGCGGTCAGTACCTGCAGGGTGACGGACGACCACGGAGCAACTGGCACGCTGATGCTAAGAACGGGGTCAGGGAGTAAACGCGGACACACAGAACCGCCTAGGAAATGCAAAGGCCACTGGTTTTCTGGATAATTTATGGAGCCTTTGACACCACATGACACACGAGTCACGGCTCGCTCTCCTGATACACGTGATCCAGAAGGAAGAGTTAGGCAAAACCATTGTGACACAAACTTTGTCCTTCTGGACCTGTTGCTTCTAACAGATCGAAGTTAATGACGATGCACTAAAATAGCTAGCTCAGTGCACATTTCTCTTCATCTCTCAGTGGAAAATGGATGTATTCGAACGTTCTAATAGCAATAATATTAATACAAAACAACAAATCAAAACACAAAAAACGAAACAAAGTTGGAAGAAACCATTTTGAAGCCTTTTTGCTAGCCAGCATGAGCTCGAGCTCGATAAGAATATATGTGGGAATAAACAATAAATGCGTCTTTTAATTTGCCGAGTCTGCTGCTGTTGTGGTTAATACCAGCTAATCGCTGTCTGTGTGGGTGTTTGTGTCAGCTTATTCTTTCTTCACCATCTGGTACCATCATGCACCCATCGCAAAATGTTATCAGTTCATTTTCTGCTTTTTTGTGACGGCTTTATAGTTAGAAAGAAAGAAAAAAAATACAATTTTAACTGCATTACTGTGGGGGGGGGGGGGGGGGTTGGGGGCGGCTCAAAACTATATACATAATGTAAATAAGTTTTGAATTGTGTCGTAATGCAATAAGGCTACGCCGTACACATCACAAAAACGTAGCTAATTTCTTCCAGGACTTGCATCCACTACAGATCGGGTTTAAGCTACAAAAGCAACAATCACACGCTATATAACCTCAACAGTCCTGCGCTTTACTCTATCAGCTGTAACGGATGTCTGTTTCAATAGGCAGAAATGTTCCACTCTGGTATAATTAGGATCTTATGAAGGCCATGAATGTAGCTTAAATTACAGAAGCGAAGTTCTGAATGAAAGTCCACAGTGTGTATTTCAACGGCGTACCGCGCCTCGGCAATTTTAGCGTGTGCTCCTTCCTTTGTTCAACTGGGGTTGATTAAGAGGTTAAACACTGAGAATCATGGCGTCTTTAACTGAGATTTATCTGTTCCTGTACTGACCTCCTGTAGAGTTGCTAACCTCAAGCCAGAAACCTCCAGATTTATTTAGTTATTTGTTTGTGTATTCAGAGGGGTCTTGCGTTAGGGTTAGGAGGCTTCCCTTCATTTTTTTTTTTTTTTTAAATTCCTGTTTATGCATCCAAATCTGTAATATATCATCAACAGGAGTGGATATGACGCTGATGCTGATTCAGCTAGAGCAATGGCAAAGGGCCTAATGACCTAAACAACATGGCCACCGTTCACTCAGTATGTCTCTGGGCATATATTCATAGTAGGTGCTTAAATAACAATAATACAAAAACCGTATGATTATTGTATTATTATACATTTTAAACTTTAGGGCTATGAAACGTCATTTTGGCCTGTAGTTTAAAAAAGAATTCGTTTTTTATTCCTCTAATACCACAGCCCACCTTCTTGTCATGCTTTTTATCCATTTATAGGTGCATTTAATGTTGTGGAACGTCTGGTTAGTTCCTGTCACGTATGTTATAGCAGCTATAAACAGTCTTTCCTTTTCCAGCCTCTCCTTTTCTCTTCCTCTTGAAGTTAATGACAGAAAATATGCAACCTGTCCCGTTACGGAGAAAGCAGAACGCGTCGACTCCTCTGCCGTGATCATACCGACTGTTACAAAGTGCTGACACTAGAGACTCCTTCCGTAAACGCTACATGAAGACAGAAAACGTAACAACGTTCATACAGAAACGCTACCATAGTAGAATGAGTGCACGAATGTGAACCCCTGATTCGTAAACGTACTCTCAGACACGTCCGTCGAACGTTTAAACACGGCCGTGCGTGGCAAAATGACACGTTCTCAAGGGAAGATGCGATCGTTTAAGCATTCGGATTAAAAACGCGTGAGTTTCACTCACCCCGGTGACAGGAAAGCGCTCTTAACGTGTTGTTGTAAATGCATGCACTGATAGCTCTGGTAAAGGCGTGGACTCGGGGCGTTTTCAGGACTAAACAGGGAGCAGTACAGCATGTGGCTAGCATGACCTAACATGTCTCTGAAGCTGGAGGGGGTCTTGACCTTTGCTCCCAGGCTCCAAAACTAGGAAGATGATAAAAAAGGGGCTTTGGATGGGAGGGTGGCTCCTAAACAAGAGCTTCTGTTTCAGCCAAGCCAGGAATGTCAGCTCCATAAAAAGCTGCCTACAGAGACAGCTAAGAGTGAGTGAAAGAAAGAAGAGAGATAAATGTGGAGGTTATTACTTTTGTTAAGTAAGATCTTTAAGTCACATGTTGAAATCATTAGTTAGACTGATGGGTGACGGTTCCCACAGAGTTGTGAAAAGTTTCACTTGTCACTGAGAGCTTCTCTTTTCTCTCTCTCTCTCTCTCAGTAGACAGCACATGTGCTTAAAACGCGTTCACGTTTCCTTGCGCAAACTCGAAACGTTTGAAACCACGAGCGGGCCGCAAGAGCAAAAACATACCATTGTAAATCATAAGGCGAGATGACTGTGACCAATGAGCTTAACAAGGAAGAATACTGGGCTGTAACAGATTTGCTTTGTCCCCCTCCTCCTTCACCATAATGCAGTGTTTATGGCATTTTTACCCGCGGACTTCAGTCATGCGATCGGGCTGTAAATTTCTCCAGCAGGTCTGCTAGAGTGGTGAAGCCTTGTGACCGTGGCATTATAGCGGTGGTGAACAGTCGCAACACAGAGGGTCAGGTCTGCTGATAACCTTGTGTTTTCCTCACTATTGGAAGCGCAGCAAGGACTGGACCGTCGCTAACACGTAGCACCGATACATCTTGAGGAACGTGGCTTGGCTAATGTCATCCCTGTATGCACCAGGAGATAACAAGGCCAAGAACAGGAAACGGAGTTAGAACGCGAATACAATAGGGAAGAATGATTTTTAATACTTATCTCTGGGATCTGAGATGTGGGATTCTTTCTGGGTCAAGTTTATCTACTAATAATATTATGAGAACTGTGATTGAAGACCAGAAGAGCATTACTGAGACATAACTGTGGCTTGTGTAAATAAATCAACACAGAATAACCAAAAGCAGTGAAACGACAAACGGTTACAGGACTAGTATGAGGCTAGGCGTGTTTGTGACACCAGGGATCGGATGAAGGGATGACGCCAAATTCTGATGCTTCCCTGTGCTTCAGGGTTGAACTGATCTGGACTTAACGTGGTGAGCGAAAGGGCGAAGCTAAATTCCCTGCAGTTAAATTCTCAGACGGTGGTCTCTAACGTATTCTCCCTCCCTTGCTCCTGCTCCCTCTCAATCCCAATAAAAATCTTCTGACCACCGGTTGACCTTTTGGCGTTCTCCCCCATTCCAATGCTCTTTCCAATGTTCTCTCAGTCTTTCTCTCGCTCTCTGTACTGTGGCGGCTGGTGGGGGCCAGCAGCTGTGGGAGAGGCGAGGGGGGAAGAGGTCAGATAGGTCATGGTACTGGTAAAGTCATCATGGAGGCTCCAATGTGGGGCATCATTTTCCCCTTCAAAGGCAGCCCTGACGTCCACGGGGGCCGACCCGATGGCCCCGCCATTCCCGTGTGTTCAGGGGTCGCGACGGACGAGGGGTTAATAAAGTGATACCAGGTGTTGGCCAGAGAAATCCACCAAACTAGGGCCTCCTTTCCCACTAAGCAGGCCTTGTCGAGCTGCTGCAAGCAATTGCGACTCAACAAATATGGCTTGCATTCCCTTACACAAGCAAAACACACACTGGTACCTGTTTAGCAATCCATCGTACTCTGCATTGTGAAGCTGCTCGTGTGAGTGCCGCAAAATAGCATCAAAGGAAGCACCAAGTCAGTGGAGAAGGCGAAGGGGTTAACCAAACTGACAAAACACCGTGTTACGAAGCACAAGATTTTGAGCAAACGATGCAACCCAGCTGAGGAGAAACACAAACAGAGATGATGGGTACAATGGGTTCAGGGGGGGGTTGGGATCTAAGCCCAAAAACAAAGACTAAAAGGTGACCCCTTGAATGCTTGTGAAGATCAAACCTGTCGAATGGAAGTCAGTGTGGCGAGAGCGAATTGCCTCTGACAATGAGAGGAGTGCAAACAGAGGGACGCTGTCAGATGACGATCCGCCACTGATGTAGCTTTGGTGCTAAGTAGTGTGACCTGTATGAAAGGTCCACCGTGAAACAAACAGTGAAAAATACAGTGTATTGGAAGCCCTAATTAACACCAATTAACATCAATGACAAGCAAGAGGCCATTAGCCCGGCTAATCCATGATTTACACTTCCCTCCTGGAACCATGCTGGCCAATTCTCACCCCAATCATGGAAAGAACGTGTTGTTAAATAGACCAGCATCAAAGCCTTGCACTTCCACAAAGTGTCCTGTTAGTTAGTGAGCTCAAAACTTGGCGGATTTTGGTGAGAGGCCAAGGATTCGTCAACAGTTAGTCTTTAATGACCCGTAGCCATGTAAAGAGCAGATGGCCAATGAAAGAAGCTAAAGACGCAATACTGTAAAACGGCTCATTATACGGACTGCACACTGGCAGTACATGTCTGACAGTGTGAATGCATGCGTGTGTGTGTGTGTGTGTGTGTGTGTGTGAGAGAGAGAGAGAGAGAGAGAGAGAGGCACTGGCTGAGTAAGGTATTAAGTCTGAATGTAGAGGAATCGCAGATCATTTGGGTGCAAGTCAAGAATAGTAACCTTTTATTATAGTCAGGATGTACTAATGCTCTTTTCCCCAAGGATTAATGTCTGAACAATGCGTCTTAACCCATGAGTTCAATGTAAAAAAAAATGTTTTTTTAAAAAGTATTTAACATAACAATGTAATGAAATTGTACTGATATCGTTAGCAAGACCCAGGTAGAACCTAGCCTAGAATGGGAAACCGGCATGTTTCCATAAAAGTTTTTTTTTTTTTTTTTAATGAACCATTCCATTAAAATTAATCAAAGCATCTGACATAAAAAAAAAAATTAAAAAAGTAACAAACAGTTAAGGTTAAAACAGGGGGAGGTGTAGGGCATGTAGCTTTTCATTCAGCTAATTTAGTGTGAAATCCTATAAAACCACCATCACTCATTATAATTCTTCTGGAGTTCAGCTTCAGGGTTTCCTGCCACTGAAGTGCAGTCCTGCTTTCGTCAAAACATACAGTGCGCATTGGAACACGCAGGTCTGAAACATGTCAACTTATTCCTTATTTCTTCACAACGGATATGTAGCAGACTTAATCCTATTAACGCTTTAACACCGGTCATATTTAGGAGAAACTGCAGGACATTTACACACTAAAGGTCACTTCCACGGTTTATAACAAGTCTGACTAGAATGTATTTCGTGGCAACAAATACTTAACTTGTAGCAGTTATTGTTAAATGTGTGTAACTGTTCAAATGAGTGAGACTTTCCAGTAGAAAAATTAGACCACTGTGACCACAAGAACCGAATCATAGAGATGACTGATAATATTTCACTCTACTTCTATCTTGGAATGATGCATGACATACGGGAGTCACTGGGACCAACATGGAGTATACCATTAGCCAATGTCACGTTCCATAAATTTATAAACTGAGAGCTACATATTAATATGATGTTCCACGACATATGAAGTCATGGGCTCAGGTTCCACACAACTTTGGGATCGTAGCTACGCCATGTTAAAAAAAATAAATAAATAAATAAAAATATTTACCTCAGACGCTCATAGAGATTAACTTGATAATGTGATTAAAAACAAACAAGCAAACAAATAAACAAACAAAAAATCCGACTCTCGTACACAGAGAACGAATAGAGCATGGTGATTGTTCTCGAGAGTTGCGAGTTTGCGATAAAAAAGAAAATCCTAGGTGTAGATTTTATCATACATACGTCATCGCTCGATATCCAACCCGACATTTATTTTTATTTTCCGCATTGTACTAACTAACTTGCGTTTGAGCCAAAGTAACTTTTTTTGTCTTGTGAAAAGACCTTTCGCAACTTTCGAGTGAAACCTCAGAAGTCTCCAGATCACGGAGATACCTTAAACAAAAAAGCTGTTGGGACAAGCTCACACATATACAGGCACCTATCCCTTTAGGGCAAATCCTTCCCCTCCCCCGTTGCCGAAATCTGATCTGTCGGCATGCAGCTTGGAATTCTTCAATCGCCCTGACATTTGACCTCTGGCCTTTTTGGCAGCACAGAGAAGAGAAGATGAAGTGTCCGAGCCTCTCTTTCTCTAACACAAAAAATCTCCTGTTCTTGTGAACCCTCCCTCCTACGCACCCACACCCAAACTCTCTCTGGACCGCTTCTACCCATGTACACCCTGGTTCCTGTGAGACTCACACGGCATAATTACTCATAATATCTGGGTAATAGTCTGTGACATCAAGGGAGCACTTTAAAATCATTGTCCCCCCCTTTTGCTTTCTATTCAGCTACCCCGCTGCCCAGCGCAACTTAAAAGCCCCTTAAAACGCTTTATGAACCATTGGACTATTACTGCCAGTGCATGCTGGCCACTCTGTCATTTTCTTCTTTGATTGCAAGATTACAATGTTATATGTGTTCGGGCGGCCTGAAAAGGCCTGTTGTACAGGCTCGGAGAAGTTCCTGCTTAACCGCAGCGCGCTGCGTTTTTAATTCCATTCATGTACTCGACAACACAATGACTGTTGAGGAAGTGTCAGGCAACTTGATATACTGCGTCATTGCGTCGTGGTGGCCTGTTTTTTTTCCTTTTTGTGGCTTCTCCCTGTATCGCTTGGAATTATTACGGTCAGGACCTTCTAGTGTCTTCCAGCTGGATTTTGGCATCTGTAAAATATTTTTTTATCACTCCAATACCACAAGCGCTCTCTTGCAGAAGTTCTTTTTTTTTTTTTTTTTTAAAAAAAAAAAGAATTTTTGAGCAGAAGCAGGGACCACCATATGGTTTGACTTATTTTTGTTGTTTAGGGGTGTCCTTTCAAGCCAGGTACCGCAGAGTGGTGGATTCTAAACTGTGGCAAATCAGTGAGAGAAAGGCCCCCATGATCCTTTTCCCTAAAACCCTGACCGTGTCCGATTCAATAAAGCCGATTTCTACGCCCGTGTTAACGGAGCCGCGGTCTGAATGGAGTGTCTGAGTCGAACGGCGGTGAGCCGTCGCTCCTGCAGCCTCGGGGCAGAGAGAGAAATGACCTGCAATCTTGGTTAGTGCCAGGAAAACACACATGGCCTCTACACTGAAGCACGCGCAGTCTAATGTACCTGCGGCTGGTTGGACACACGCATTGTCAAATTGGCCTAACCCGATTGCTGTGTGGGTGTGGAGGTGAGATGAGACCGCCTGAGTCCATGTCTCCTAACAATAAGAGCATCAGGTTCTTGCCTGACACCCTCCCAGGGGAATCCTGGGAAAGAACTGTGGAAAGGGGAAGCCTTTGCATCTGCCTCCCGCCTGGAGGGAGAGGACCATGGCATTCCTTCATAGAGAAGGGCAGCTTTATGAAGCCATCCATCACCGCATCAATGGTGCAGCAGCCCAAAACAGCCACCCTAGGAGCTGTTGAATAGGAGTGGGTGGAGCAGTGAGCCACGGCGGGCTAGCCCTGCTGCTAACGCTGTGATCTTTCACTCTAGCTCGTGAGAAGGCAGTGAGGAAAGTGATTAGCCTCCCTCTGCACGGCCGTCCTCTATTTAAACGCCTGCTAGTCGCTGTTCTTTTAAACAAGGCCGTCGGATACAGCTTTAACCGGCCGACGGACGTAGTAGTATGATAACCAGAAAGTCTTTCGTCCATTTTGCATTTTTGTCCCCGTACTCATTAACAAGGTCTGTGTAACGCTGACTTCGTCCTCAATTTGTCATCCGGTTATTCATCTACTAAAGACTCCCATTAATGATAAACACCAGAAGGACACAATACCTGCTCTCTCTCTCGTTTTTTATTATTATTATTCAGTTCCACACATTGAAACTGCTGTATCTGCACGACTTCAGAATGAGCTTTTGATGACTTAAGCTTCTTTTATTTACACCCACGGGTCCTTGGTGATGGGGATCTGACTCAGCCCGCACTTTATTATGCTCCTCGAACCGTTAGAGTGCCAGCGCCGAGCGAAAGCCCTCTAACAGAGTCACTAATTGTCCAAATAGGTTTATGGCCTATTCAGGTAGAGCTGGAGAGTGTTAAGTTGTCACAAACCCATGTGAGCCTGTGAGATTCCCAGCAGAGACAGATTAGGAGACCTTTTCTCGACCTTTCGCATTTTATTTGGAAAACGCTGAAAAGCAGGTTAACGTAACGTTTCGCAATTCCGAGGACGTCAAACGCGGCGTTGCATTAACATCTCGCTGAGGAGCATTTCCCAATATGCAAAGGTCACATTTATAGTTAGGATATGAGGATATAATCTGAGCAAAGGAAAATATCTCGAATATAGTTCAATATATCTTGTATTATCTATTACACGATTACAGTGAACCAAATCGAAGATTAATAAACCTCTTCCTGGACGTTGTCTCTAATTTGAAGCGTTTATTTCCAGTACGAAAAATGATCTGCCTTTTGAAAAGAATATTTAAAGCTTGAAATATGCAATAGCACATTAAAAACAGGCTGGAAAATCTTATATTCGATTTCTAATAATCTCGTAATAGGAAATATTTAATACGTGTGCCAATATTCAAGACGTTTTAACTTGTGAGTTTTATTATAATTTTTTTTTTGCAGTAAGAAATCTAAGCATTAATTCAAGTAAATTTGTACTTAAAAAAAAAATAAATAAATTAAACCCCTTGTCTGTCATTTCACAGCAACACTACTATGTCACAATTATTGGCACCCTTCCTTTAGTACTTTGTTCCACATCCCTTTGCCAGCTGAGTCTTCTATAAAGCGTGCTGTGATCGAAACCGCTCGGCGATAGATACGCAACCTCTCCACACCCTCAGGGTCCTAGTAAAGAATTTATATAGATAAACCGTGTTCTCATATAGAGTTTGATCACACAATTTCATGCTACGTGAGCTAGACCGACATCTACGGTGCAGACACGTCCCCCCGTCTGGAGTTAATATTCAGACACGGTGAACGAAGTGAAAAGTGGACACAAGGTGAGTTAAACACTAACAGGTGGTTTAACCTGATCAATGCCCTCCACACACACACACACACACACACACATACACAAAAAAAAATCCTGCTGTTCTCACACGTTCAGTTTTCTTTAAAACATCTAATTGGAAGGATGTTATGTTTAGGATGAACATGTATAGCTTAAGTTTGATGAGATTAATAAAAAGTCAATGGACGATATGGCTGCATGTAAAGTCGAGATTGACACACACCATGTTGTGCTGTTCGGAGAAAACAATCAACGGTGGTGTGGTGTGATGAAGCAGAGCTACTGATACCACCTAAAGTTGATTGTTTTCCTAGAACAGCACATCCTGAAGTGCGTCATTCCTCTTATACCACAGCAATTCATCGACAATTTTTTTTTTTCGCCGTTGATGGCTTCCTTTCTCTGCCCCGTGCAGGTATTTCACCACTTTTCTGCCCCTAGCAAGTTCAGGTATTTCATCAATTTTGTGCCCCGAGTCAGTTCAGGTATTTCACGTGTTCCAGCTCAAGCACACCTGGTGCAACTAATGAAACCCTTGATTATTTGCATCAGGTGTGCTTGAGACAACCCTGTTTTGCATATTTGTGCTGTTGTGAGGGATTCAATTCAGGGGGTTGAACAATTTTAAGACTCTAGAAGTCATTATAAGTTGCATTTCCAGTTGAATTTGGGGAAAGCACCGTCGTGTTGAACGGTTTCAATTGCTTTTGTTTGATTTGTTCACTGCAACCAGCTGAAAGTCGGTACATTCTGACAATAAACCTGATTTGCACTGGGGGTCGAATCTGTATATATTTTTTTATCACATACACACGAGGTCGTTGGGTTGTTTTTTTTTTTGTTTTTTTTTTTGGTTGATATGCACGCAAGCATTTCTATTACATTCCAGTGGAAATTCGGTGCATATTTGTTTTTTCCTCCTAAACCTGACACCCACAAATACAAACCTCATGGCGGGAATTCATCACGCTGTTATCAGCAGTCACCGAGTGAAAGTCGGCCTGTAATCCGTCAAGTAATTATTCAAAGAACAAAGCTAGTAATGCATACTAACCAAGAGCCTATTCACGTCTGTAGTATCTACTACTGGTGATTTTTTTTAAAAAATTTTTCTTAGAGGCATGAACATTTTCTAAAATAAGACTATTATTACATACGTATATATCTATTTTTTATTATTATTACTATTTTTTGTCATAATGAGATGACCTTTATATCCTCTCGAATTGTCACATTATCCTTAAACAATGGGATGGTTGAAGTGCAGAGCTTCATGCCTTGAGGAGAGGCTTAAACGTGGAACAAGTGAATTCACTCCTTTTTAAGGACAAGAGAGCTGATTTTTTTCCCCCCAGGATGGCACGTCTCAGAGAGTTTCTAAAACCGGTTCTGGATGAGCTGTCGAGAAAGAAGGAACAACAAGAGATGAAAATGAAATTAAACAAAAAAAAAAAAAAAAAAGCCCAAAAGGATCCTAGATCCCCTGCCAGCACCCATCCCCGCTGCTGACTGCTGTTTCAGCCACCCCCCCACCCCCCTTTCACCTCTGCCTTTTCAGCCCAGGACAATGCACCAGGCCATGTTATTTAAGGCCTTAAAGAGCTGGCCCTCCTCTCTGTCCTCCGACAATAGCCACCCTACTGAGGGCTTTCTTCATTTAACCTTCCTAATGACAGGTTTCATCCTCTTTCTCCAGAGTTAAAGGAGGAGCAGCTTCTACCCACCATCTTTCTCCGACTCCCTCTTTTCACGCCCTCTTTTCTTCGCCTCAAAAACAAAACCAAAAAAAAAAATGCTGGCTCATGTGCTGCCGTTCGAAGTGACAGCTCCCTTACAGTAAATGACTTTGTCGTTACGTCCTGGAAGTTTTTCTTTTTCACGTCCTCGCACTGAAAACTCAAAAATAAATAAATAAATAAATTCCTGTCATGTGACATGGCTGCTATTTTGAGGAGCGGACACTGAGGTTATCGAATCCGTGCTTCATTAAAAAGATCCGCGTTTAGTTATACCGATAATCGACTTCACTGATATACTTCGCTACATGTCACTTCAACGAGCATCGTCTGCCTGTCAGGCTGCCTTGTAGTTCTGTTAGCTAGCTACATTTCGGGATGAGTTTACCTCAGCATCATTGCGCTGTAAGTTAGTTAGCGGATATCACCCTATCCTGGCTCATCCTCTGGATCCTTCACCCGCCCGGACATGAAAAACCCTTCGACTCTTATATACCAGGAAAACATCAATATAAAAAGTGACAGCTTAAGTAGAATCAGCACTTCTGAGGAAAGAACATTTAGCACATTAGTACATTTTGCTAAAGGGGAGGAATTTTAGCTTTAGCTTATCTTTCGCCGGTAGTCACGTTCGTTTTTTATGTGTCCAGCAAAGAGAGGAATTCGCTCCCGAATATAGTATCACGTAAATGAAATAACTTCATGACTGTGTGTTAGGCAAATTTTAATACATTAACCTGCCCATCAGATCAAAACTGGTGCTTCAGAGCTTTTTTTATATATATATATATATATATATATATATATATATATATATATATATATATATATATATATATATATATATATATATATATATGTATATATGTGTGTGTGCGTCTTTAAAAAGCAGTTTTGGAGATATTCTTGTTTCAACTTTTTATAGATTGTCACTTATAGGAAAATGATCGAACGTTTAGGGATTCATAACGAAGGAAGGATTTGCAGTTGTCCAATTAAATGCTCTTTACAGCCATATATTTTTGTATATCCAGAACCATATACGTTTGTTGGTGTTAATGGGGTAGGCACTTGTTTTAGCCAGGGCTCTTCACTGATGGAATATGTCACGGCGTCAGATCCATCGTTATACACCGTCATGCCGCCTTCGTTAGTAAGAGTCCGTAAAAGGCTCTTCATTGTTCTCCATATTTAGCTAGTTCGCTAAGATTCGCTAAGGTTTGTTTAGATTCTGCGCGGGTGAGGAGTATCTCGAACATTACCGTCTGTTGTGTAACTCAGTCAAGCACTTCAACACGACATCACTTCCTGTTTCAGAAAGAAACGCCTCGATCACAGCTAAGAAGCGCTTCATGGGCACTTCAAGGATTCAAAAAAGACAAACCATGCTGTAGAGGTTTGCGGCGTGCATTCACGATGCAAAACTGTCACTGTTCCATAATGGATTGCGACAAAGTTTTGCAGCTTTTCCCACCCCGGAAACATCACTCAGCACGTCCTGAGTGAAACCGGCACCCAGTGAAGCAATTAAGCAAACACGGTTGACATCTGACATTCGGGGTTGACTCGTCCGTACGCCCCGCTCTGCGTATAAGGATCCCCCCACCTTCCATCCTCATTGTGAGGGTCTCTTATGAGATAATACAGTAGGTACATTCACACTCTGTTCCCACCATGATGATGCCGTCGACAGGGGTTAGTGGACACACACACACACAGAGAGAGAGAGAGGAGAGATCTGAGTCAGAGAGGACAGAGGATCCAGGCTGTGTGTGTGAGGGGGATTTTACGGTTGACCTTCTCCTCACGCTCTCGTGAGTCTCTTCACCTCATGTCGATTCTCTTGACCTACTTGGTCGTGCTGGAGCAAGGCACTTAAAGCAGAAAGATGTCATTCCGCAGCACGCTCTCTCTCAGCTGGCGACTCAGGGACGGCTTTGGTTTCTTGCAAAAAAAAAAGAGTTAAAAAAGGTTCAAATTTGAAGCAGGAATGGTGCAGTAGTTAGGAAAGTGTGACAAAATAAGAGAAAGCACTGAGAAATTAGTACCAAAAGACAAAAATCTGATCTTATTTTCCATGCTGAACTCAGGGGGGGGGGGATTAGAAATCCCAGGGAACTTCTGGCACAAAGAATGAAAAAAAAAAAAAAAAACAACAACAAATGTAGACAAATAAAGGACAATATAAATCTACAATATATATTAGAATATACGCCACTTTATTATAATCGCTCCGCGAAACGTCTTCAGGTTAAACTGTAAGACGCCGCATTTATTTTCACGTTATCTTAATGGGACTAAAGATGTACACCAACATTTTAAGACTTTAAGAACAAAACTTTTTATTTATTTATTTATTTTTTAAAAAGAATTTCCACCATAAAGCATTCATAAAGAACAAGAAATAAGTGATGGGGAGATGGGAAAAACCATGCAGTGTGAGAATTTTCCACAAATCGGACCCGACCCTGTAGCTGAAGAAATACGCTGGTATGAAGTTCTCAGAAAATTCCCCATCAGGGAATACCAACATGCTTTCAGTATATATATTTTTCTTCTCTAAATGAGCATTTCTTCCCACAATGCCTCGGTGAGATTTGAGTAAGTAATAAAGGTGTCTCTGCTGTCTCTGAGTGGACAGAAGACAGCAGTCAGCATTCGGTTCTCACGACTTAAGTGTAAACTGTTAAAGATCCATTCCTGCTGCATGATACAGGACGTTTTCTGCACAAATGAGTTCGAACAAAGAGGATGTGAGAGTAGGGAGGTGTGTGTGTGTGAGAGAGAGAGAGAGAAAGGAAGTGTTCGATGTGGGATGTGTGTACGTGTGCCTCTGAGAAAGCTTGTTGGTGTGTTTAGTAAACAGTTCGTGCCTGACCCCAGAGATTCCTGATGGGAGTGTGAATGGAGACGGAGAGAGGCATCCGAACCGCAGGAGCGATGGAGCATAGCGACGTGGTGCCTGGTTACTGTCATGTGAATGCAGGAGAGGAAGTGCACTACAGAGGCCTGGAGGGAAGTAAAAGGCGAGATGTAGCTCTTTTTGTGTGTGTGTGTGTGTGTGTGTGTGTGTGTGTGTGTAGAGCAGGGTTTCATTGGATACGAGAACTGCTCTGATGACAGCATCTGAGGCCTTGAAGGTTTTGAAGGATGTTCTCAGCATTCACGTTAACTTTAACAACTGCTGATGTTCAGACTTTGCTTTCATCCCACAGCACTCGGAATTCTCCATTCCGATTGGTCGGAAGGTTTTTATTAACTTTCTATACCAGCAGCTCTGACTGCAATACAGCTCACAGCTTTACGTTAACGCGCTCTCTAGTAACAGCTACGTGACGCGCCACGTAGAGAACGTGCGTGGTGGCTGATGGGGCGAAGGAGAAACGTGTTTATTTAAGATGATTAAGGCGTCAGAGCTTCGTAACAGTCAGCGGTAAAGTTCACGCTCCTTCGCGGTTTCTCGATAACGCGACAAGCCGCTGGGTCTTACGGTCGAACTCCGAGAGGGAACGACTGTCTATAGCCGCTATAACGTACGTGGTAACAGTGACTAACTTGTTTCACGGACGTCCCATGACATTAAACGTAACCGAAATATTTATAAACGGATTTAAATAAATACGATGTTGCCCTTTAATAAAATTAGAACTGGTCATCATTGGTGAACTGCTGCGCCCGGATACGAATAAAACACTTCAGGATGTGCCGTTATGGGAAAATAATCAACTTAAGGGGTAGTGACTGCGCTTCGTCACCTCATTATGTTGCGGATTATTTTCCTAAAACAGCTGGTTTTGTATAACAGAGTGGCTTGGCCAAGTGGTTCGAGAGTGCTGAGTGGGCGGGGCTGAAACCGTGTTAACGCACGAATAGTAACGATAATAAAACGCATACGAAACATGAGACGCACAGGAAAATCGTGCTACATGTCCAAGATAAGAATTTTATCCAAACTGTGCCTTCATTTCTTCTCCCGATTTTCCAAAAATGGGACAAATTTCGCAGGAGCGTATTCACTCGGAAGTCTTTCGGTAAGTTCTTGAACACTGTGTGAATTCTTTGATCCCTACGTTTTCAAACTCCTTTCTAAATAGTTCCTGGGTTGTACAGAAGGTATGAGACGGCGAGGAAGAAGATGAGTTAGGACAGTAGGAGAAACACACCGGTGACGATGATGTGAAGAAACGAACAGCTTAAGTGAAATCACATGAGCTTCATGTTAGCAAACACAACATGTGTGCAGACTCAGTCAGGGGTCACTGCATCACCCTGCGCTCAGGATCTGTCTTCTACCAGACACTAGCTAGACAGCCTGCTCCAGTGATGAGCTTGGTGATGAGGAAAAATTCAACTCCAAATCATTTAGCTAGTCGAGTATCAGGTTGTGTGTATGAAATGAAACCTCTCACGCTGGATCTCACGACGCGATCTCTCACTATATAGAGGCCGAACCCACTTAGCAAGGACGGTCTAATCCAAATCAGTCAATTTAACAAGCAGCACGCTTGATCCCTGACCACGACGTCATGAGCTAAAGGGTAAAAATGGCGTAAACCCTCAGATGACCTCGTCTTTCTTCAGCGCCAATGTTTTATTTGCCTCCTAATCGCCGTATTAAGGCGTTCTCTGGTTTCTCCTCGGCCCTCTCAAAAGCCTCGTTTCAAAGGCCTAATGAAAATAAACTGGAGGGCCCCTGACGCTTTATTTTGAAAGAGAACACAGCAGCGGCGGGTTCAGGGCGAGGTGGAAAAACAGGGGGCATCTGGAACAAAGACCAGAAGAGTGTGAGGTCAAACAGCCCGCTGTCCGCAGCATCTCCGGCAGACGCAGCGTGGGAGGAGAACGATGGCGCTTATATAATCGCCGATCCGTTTTTGTCCCGTGTGCGTAGGATAGAATATATCACACGGCCTGACAGAGCAAACAATAGATTTTTTTTTTTTTGTCTGTGCCAAAGTGGGCTCTTTTCAGCAGATCATGCATCTGGACTAGAGGAGATTAAGCCTCGGTTTGTGGTCCAGCTTTTGGGGAGTGACCTTTGACCCCTGGATCAGGCCGACTGCACCCACAGGCCTTCAGCCAGGACAGGAGACTTACAGGTGAACAAGTGATTATTGAGATGCTCTTTATTTAACATAAACTCAAATTGAGCATAAATTAGCGTTCATTTATTTGAAGTGCGGTCCAAAAATAGAAATACGTTTTGTAAAATAGTCTTTACACGTGTTTCTCACCGGCCACTCTGATGGGGTTTTGGTATTTAGTTCCCAGTTGTATGAGTGTGTGAGAGTTTGTGTGAGTGTGTGTGTGAGAGAGTGTGTCTGAGACCGTGTATGAGAGTGTGTATGAGTGTGTATGAGAGTGTTTATGAGTGTGTTTGAGAGTATGTATGAGTGTGTTTGAGA
The DNA here is from genome assembly GCF_001660625.3 of Ictalurus punctatus. Taxonomy (NCBI): domain Eukaryota; kingdom Metazoa; phylum Chordata; class Actinopteri; order Siluriformes; family Ictaluridae; genus Ictalurus; species Ictalurus punctatus. Next base: position 19,032,842 of record NC_030438.2, read on the forward strand.
GTGTGTATGAGTGTGTGTGAAAGCATGTATGAGTTTGTATGAGAGTGTGTATGAGACCGTGTGTTAGAGCATGTGCTAGAGTGTGTATGAGTGTGCTAGAGTGTGTATGAGTGTGTGCGAGAGTGTGTATGAGTGTGCGAGTGTGTGTGCGAGTGTGTGTGCGACCGTGTGTATGAGCGTGTGTTAGAGCGTGTGTGAGAGCGTGTATGAGAGTGTGTGTGTGAGAGTGTGTATGAGTGTGTATGAGAGTGTGTGTGTGAGAGTGTGTATGAGACTGTGTGTGAGAGTGTGTATGAGTGTGTGTGAGAGTGTGTATGAGAGCGTGTGTGAGAGTGTGTACGAGTGTGTATGAGAGTGTGTATGAGACCGTGTGTTAGAGCGTGTGTGAGAGTGTGTATGAGTGTGTGTGAGAATGTGTATGAGACCGTGTGTTAGAGCGTGTGTGAGAGTGTGTATGAGTGTGTGTGAGAGTGTGTATGAGACCGTGTGTTAGTGTGTGTGAGAGTGTGTATGAGACCGTGTGTGAGAGTGTGTATGAGTGTGTGTGAGAGTGTGTATGAGAGCGTGTGTGAGAGTGTGTATGAGAGTGTGTATGAGACCGTGTGTGAGAGTGTGTATGAGTGTGTATGAGAGTGTGTATGAGACCGTGTGTTAGAGCGTGTGTGAGAGTGTGTATGAGTGTGTGTGAGAGTGTGTATGAGACCGTGTGTTAGAGCGTGTGTGAGAGTGTGTATGAGTGTGTGTGAGAGTGTGTATGAGACCGTGTGTTAGAGTGTGTGTGAGAGTGTGTATGAGTGTGTGTGAGAGTGTGTATGAGACCGTGTGTTAGAGCGTGTGAGAGTGTGTATGAGTGTGTGTGAGAGTGTGTATGAGACCGTGTGTTAGTGTGTGTGTGAGAGTCATGCACATCTCCCCCATCACTCTGCTGTATCCTAAACAAGGCAGGTTTGTGGCGTGTGACTCTTCCACCATCCACCTGTGTGGACTTTGCTCCTAATCCTCTCTGATCCTCTCTCTGCGTTGAATACTTGGACTACTGAGTGTAACTAATTCTCCCACACGAGGACATTGTCTCGGCCACTTTCGCCTTTGTCTTCCTCCTCACGGCGTCTTATTCAGGAGCCGCGTTCGTTAGCCGAACAGTCGGGCCAGGAGAAAGCCTCCCAATCTGAAGGACTTAATGAGCCGTTTCCATCACCTTAAAGCTGATCGTTTTCTTTGATTACAAAAAGACAAAACAGATAAACACCCATGCTGATGAATACCCCCCCCCCCCACACACACACACACACACACACACACACACACCTCTCACCCCTGCTGTGAATTCTGCTGTTATTTTCCTGAGAATGTAATTATTTCATTCACAAAGAACACATCTCATGCAGGTTTGGCTCAACTGATTGCTTTGTAAAAACACAACGGGACGACGCGATATCCATCCACTATCCTACGCAGGAACCATTTGTGACGCACTGAGAAACAAACTGCTTTCGCAATTAAGAGCACAATCGTCCTGATTTGGAGTTTATGATCGCGGCAAATGTTAAAGCCATCGGTCTACCACAGTACGCATGCAGCACATGTGACCGAGGAAAGTTATAGACGCCAATTTCGTGGAGACGGCCCGGGCCCTAGAGGGGCTTTTTTCAGACGGCCATTTGGTGCCCTTCAACCCCCCCTCCTCCCCAGTCTCTAACCTTTTGACTCCTGAACCTGGAGGTCAGCGATGCTTGGGGAGATCCAGCAGCACGGCCTGTAAATCAGGGCGCTCACGGGAACGACACAGCGGGCAGGATCCCAGCCCTGGCACCATCACTCTGCCCGCTCTGACGCACCAGTGCCTGGGTTCCCATCCACACGGCTTTTTTCATTCAAACCTCCAGGGCAAGACTTCGTTTACAGCGGCGCAGGAACGGAAACACAGAACGCGATGTCACACAAACGGGTTCTTAATAAAACAAAAAAGTAGGCTAGAGCTACACCAGTACACTCGTAGGAAATGTAGAACCCTAACCCATTAGGTTTCCAAGTAGAACCCTCTTAGGAATTACCATCGAAGAGACCTTAAAGAACCCGTTAAGGGTAAGAGTTCCGTTTAGCTCATTTATGAATGACAGGTCGTCGGTGCTAAACATAAAGAGTTTGTTCCGCACACATACCCAGGTTATCCGTATGCCGTAAAAAGGGTTCTTAAAGGATTCATTCAATAAAAGGTTCTACCTGGAAGCCTTTCTGATACTTTTTTATAAGGTTCTACATAGAACCTTTAAGGCTTTGCATTTGCCAGCGTGACAACTAAAGAACCATAAGGGTTCTAAATGAGTATTTTAATATTTAACAATTATTTCATCATTAATATGTAGAACCTCAGCTGAACTGTCTTGGCACACTCATTAGCCTTACCTATCTCTTAGGGTTCTTAGCCTGCTAAAAAGGGTTCTATTTGGAACCATTTGAGGTAGATTTTTTATAGGGTTCTACATTGAAACCCTTAAAGGTTGTGAATTGAAGAGGAACGATCGAACAAATAAAATAAAATAAATAAGGAAAGCAAATACAGGGCGTAAATAAATGCATTCATTCATTAGCGAAGAAACAAACAAACAAACAAATAAAGCCAATAAATCACACTGAGGGAGTGCATAAACAAACGAACAAATGAGTGAGTAAATAAACATGTAAACAATTAAATAGCAAGCAAAAACAAATAAACGGGGAGATTCATTTAAAAAATAATTGAATCGATAAATGAGTGAATAGAAATGAATGGATACATGAATAACAAAGAACTGATAAATGAGTAGGTGAATGAATAGCGAACAAAATAAATAATTGAGCAAATCAATAAGTAAATATATTTATTAACTAATAAGAGAATGAACGAATGAGTGTTCTGTAGCACGGCCTCGGCCCCAGTCTGACCCCTCGTCCGGCTGCATGGATCCATCGGGGCAGTAAAATTAGCCCACCTGTGTTTAAAGCTCTGGATTCTGTCACCCAGATGGAGCGTCCAGAAGCACCTGGACACCAAATACACAAATCAGACATTTTTTGTGGGGGAATGAAGCGTGTGCTCATGGTTCCCTGCTTTGACCTGCAGCTCGGCCCCAGGCCCCAGGCTCTGGCTCTGTATCTCTCTCTCTCTCTCTCTCTCTCTCTCTCTCTCTCTCTCTCTCTCTGTCTCTCTCTCTCTCTCTCTCTGTCTCTCTCTCTCTCTCTCTCTCTCTCTCTCTCTCTCTCACTAACGAACAGAGCCATAAAATGGTCACAATGCTGTTTTTCTAGCCGGGCCGCCAGACCACTTGTTGCTGTCTGGCTCTGAGACGACAGTTTCACTCTCTCTACTTTTAGAACAGAGTTTTGATTAAAAGTTCTGAGTTTAGATCAAACATTGCTTCCTTCAACAAACATATGTTTAATGCTAATCTCTCTCTCTGTCTCTCTCTCACACACACACACACAGATGTTTGGAGCAAAACGAAATATTACAATATGTCCACATATATGACAGTGAGTCTCTCTAAAATAATGAACTATCCCTAACAGTACATTAGGTGGAACTTTATTCATAAGCTATCATCCAATGAATACATAAAGAACCCTTGATATACACTGTTTTCCTATCAGAAAGGGTTCTGGGTAGAATCTTTTATATATTAAATAAACCCTTAATGTACTCTTCAAGGACCAAAAGTACCTAGTACCAAGATAATTTAGCAAATTTAAATGCTAATGGTCTGAATTCTTTGTCAAGGAAACATCATGAAACCCCTACAGTATTAGTGACGTTTTGTCACTGGTCATGAAGGTAAAGCTCATGAAGTTACAGCTCTCGAGCCACTTTTCCATTAGTGTGTAACGTTAACACATGTCGCCCCCTGGCGGAGGAAAAACTCCCAGCAAGTAGATTTCTAAAAAAAATTCTGTCCATAGCCTTACTGCAAACACAACATTTTGACCCGAAATAATAAATACTGTAAACAAAGCCTAATATTAAACATAAAACCCAGAATAAAAGTTATTTAACACGTCTGCTAATGTGCCACTTGCAGTCGCGGCGATGACGCATTTCCGGTTCGTCAGAACCGTGAGACAGCAACTTGAAGGGCGTTTGCATGTGTTGTTCCTGTACATATCTGATTCTCATTGACATTCATCTTTGAGACACCGACTGTAAAATGCCAGACACACTGGAGCAGTATTAAGAAGAACGCAGAAGGTTTAGTGCAATGAGATCATTCAGCTATTAGTCCAGCACTTCCGGTTAGAGCCTGCCAAAAATGTATTCCACCATAAAACCCTGAACTGTGACTGACAACTTTGATTTAATGCCAAAATATTCTAGTTAGTACTGGAGTTAGCAGATTATCTGCAATTAAGAAAAAGCAAGAATATTATTATTATAATTTACAGTGCACATTATGAGAATGTAGCTTACTCAAAAAAATAAACCCTGTGACATGAGAAAATAATGTTTATAAAGAGTATATATATAATATATATGTACATAAAATACATATACACATATCAGCCATAACATTAATTAATTAATTAATTAATTAATAAGCAAGCAAGCAGTGACGGGGACGTGAATATCATTGATTATCTCATTTCAATGGCACCTCTCGAGGAATGGGATATATTTGGGATATATACATACAGATATATGTATATGCATAAATGTTCCAACACAAATATTTTTCAATATTTTATGGATTTTTACAAAATGAATCTTTGTAAATGGAGTTTGTGCGGGGGTTTCCAACGTTTTAATCAGCTGTTACATTTTTAAGCACAATCACAGGGACATACACTTTTATTCAGTGTGACATCAAAGTCCAACAAAACATAGACACACACACACACACACACACTGCATCAAATCACAGCACTTGAATGCTACTGAACAGCTAACTGCTGCTCTCGAAAACTTATTATTAAAATTAAATTAATTGCAATCAAAGTGTTCTCTGGAAGGAAAGCGATCCGGATCAGATCAGTCAAGTCCCGATTTGAGCTTCCCGGCTACCGTGTTGTCGTGTTTGGATCCTCCAAGGCACGGCGGGCTCTTGGCCAGGCTCGGGTCGCTGCTCCACTGCTGGGGCGTCTTGGCCTGGATGGCGAGAGCGTGAACGCTGGTCCTCAGCTCGTGGCTCAGGGTCTCGTTGACCAGGCGGTGACGCTGCAGCAGGGACAAGCCCTCGAAGCGAGCGCTCACCACCAGCACCCTGAAGTGCGACTCGGAGCCTGGAGGCACGGCATGCATGTGGCTCTCGTTCAGCACCTCCAGGTGCTCTGGTTCAAGAACCTCAGTCAGTTTGGTGCGAATGGAGGCCTCGACCGGCCGATTGGAACCAGCTTCCATGAGACGAGATGAACGTCTGGATGACGAGAGAGCGAAGGAGGAGGAGGAGGAGGAATGGACGACGCGACGGACATGGGACAGCATCAGCAAACCAGGAGCAAGAGGATGGCCACAACAGGCTTAGAAGGAGAATTACAATTATTTATGAAGAGCAACAAGATCATAACAACATTAAAGAGAGGACTCGTGAAAACAAGCAGAATGACACGGTGGACTACAGTTAGGGAAAAATCCACCCTCTGACGTCAGAGGAGAATAACACCACTTATTCAGGGGAACAAGGAAAATACAGCAACAACCAACAAATCAGCACCAGAATCACTAAACACAGAAATGTTTCAGCATAGATATATTTAATGAGTCTCAGGGTGGAGTTTCCCTTTAATTTGATTATATTGTTGCAGTGACGATGAAACTGTCTCCATTGTTGCTCCTTTAATTTGTGACTTCCGGTTGAAAAAGTAGATTCCTACATTTCCACCGCTTTTATCTTGTAAGCTTTAAAATCAAACGGAATTTTCCGTTTTTAAGTAAGGCGACATTAACGGCATGCATTTTCTCACCTTCCTTGAACACTCCTCTTCTTCTTCTTCTTCTTCTTCTGAAACGCTCAGGAGGACTGGGTTGTTTTTCTTCGTTGTTGCGGCGCGTCTGAGAAAAAGAAAACCCACCCCGCCCCCTGGTGGCCATAAAAGGGAACTGAACCCAAAACAATATAACCCCTTTATAAAATTCTTCAGTTCTTGTTATGTTCTTGTTCAATTCTGGGTATTATTCCAAATATGTTGGCATTTTGGTTAGGTATCATTTGCAAAATAAATAAATACATCAATTTAGTTTAATAAATAAAAGTAATTAGACAGATTCTGCTAGGTGAAACAATCTGCAACATTGAACATATTTAAGTTGCACTCTTAATTTAAGTTGACTCTACTATATTTAAAGGAATATTTGATCCGTTTTGTCATTTCCAGGTGTTTCTTTGAAGAATTTGTGCTTAAGCTCCAGGATGCACAAGAATCCTGACATTACCATATCCAGGAAGTAATAAACAGGTGTCGTATCGATATAAATGTAAAGATAAATAAATATCATTATACAACTAGCTGTCATTATATGTCCTATATTATACAAGTCAAGTACAAAAATTAAAATTGTTTTGCACGGTCTTTCAGTGACGTCTGTTGGTAAATGAGACCTTGTAGCTGTACTCGTGTTCGACGCACGTGAACCGAAGAGGGCTTTGGCTGAACGCGTGCCACGATGACGTCACACGACACGTCTCGCGCCAAATCTGCGAAAAATCTGCGGTACTTTTGAAAAATCGCAACGGTCAATTTTTGTGTTCATTTCTACGATGGAAAAAGAGCTGTACTTCTTCAGCTGTCCAGTTTCGGTGACTCCGTGCCCACTGTAGCCTCAGATTCCTGTTCCTGCCTGACAGGAGCGAATCCCGGCGTGGTCTCGCGCCGTCTCCGCTCAAGGTTCGGCATGTTGTGCATTTTGACATGCTTTTCTGCTCACCGCGGTTGTAAAAAGTGATGATGATGAGTCTTTTATTGGTCTTTTTATTGGTCACATCCCAGCCTGTCAGGAGGTTGGGGTCAGAGCGCAGGCTCAGCGATGATACAGCGCCCCCTGGAGCAGAGAGGGTTAAGGGTCTTGCTCAAGGGCCCAACAGTGGCAGCCTGGCAGTGCTTGAGCTCGAACCCCCGCCCCTCAACAAAGCTCTTTTTTTTCCATTTAAAAAAAATGCTAAATAGATCATTAAACTTCTATCGGAATATAGTCGCTTAGAATGTAAAACATAATCTAATCTTTTTTTTTTTTTGGTGACTACATATTTTAAACCTTTTCTTCTAGTCAATAACTACGCTGTCAGTCATTTTCTCTCCATGACATAGGTTTATTTTTCATACGTACGTTTTCATTTCATCAAAGGCCGGGATTTCTTAACTGCGTGACTGCAGTAAAATTCCCAACACGACTGAAAAAAGTCTCTCTCACTCACACACACACACACACACACACACACACACACACACACACACACACACACACACACACACCATAATACACAACCATTTTGGCGTAACATTGAAATAGTCTCCATATTAAATGATAACGTCAACGTCATTGTCATTCTCGTGTACAAAAAAGTCAAACGAAGCACGAAATGAACAACGTACACTAGCACGCTATTTCTCATGTTAAACCGAGGGGTTCCGTTTCATTTTTTGTCCTTTTTTTTTTTTTCTTTTCAAATATTTATTTATTTTTTTAAATTCTTGTTGCACATATTGATACTTTTACATACAAACAACTACAACCTCTACAGCACAGTACAATGATAAGGTGATAAACTCCGTCACATTTAAATTATGGCAATACATTTGAATTCGACAAAAAGCATCAAAAGACCTGTGGTATATCTGTAGAACAATAGACACTGGCCTCGTACAGGCGAGATTTATACAGCGATATTCTTTTCATAATGTTTTAATCACTACACATCTCATTTCACTCGGAAATTTCATTTTTCAGCGTGCTTTCTTTATCCCAACGGTCAAGGAAAAGGTGGGGGGGGCAGGGGCTTTGGGGGCGGAGCCAAGAAACCCATCAGTCACTTATTGCTTTGATTTCTTTTTGCACACAAGATCAATTGTGACTACGTGAGCGCTTTCGGAAAAGAATTACAAAAAGACCCTGTAACAAAAGACGTTGAAAAGAAAGAAAGAAAGAAAGAAAGAAAGAAAGAAAGAAAGAAAGAAAAAAAACGACCCGAACGAGCGAAATTCACAAATTCCAAGACTTTCGTTATTTTATTTTATTTCACATACAAATAGGTCGTGACGTCACTGAGATCGATCGACCGATTCGTCCAGCAGTTCGACAGCAATATCGACATCGTCGTGTGGAGTTCGATGGGCGGCGGAGAGAACAACGCGGCAAAGACGTGACGCTTTAGAGACGCACGCCGTACAAGAACACGCGGACGCTGAGACGTTTTATTTCGCCGACTCGGCGGCGACTGAAGCACTAACGGGGATGTCGTAAACGTGCTTCTCTTATCTTCCCGAAACATCACGCGTGCTTCACTCCTTCTGGGTTTGTTTTAGATTGTTTATTTATTGTTTATTTGAAGTTTTTTTTTACGTGAGCTCACGTTATGATGTGTTTACATCGAGTATAATTCGCTTCCAGTTCCATCACATTTTTTCCACGTGAGAAATTCGGATTTTTGTTGATTTTTTTCCGGAAAAGGGATTTCCTACACGAGCTCGAATCGTCTTCATTTGATTCCCCGATCGATTCAAAGAAAAATCTGGATTACAGGATCATGCGATCCTTATTCATTTATTTACTTATTTATCAATTTTCAGCTGATGAAATGGACAATATCTGGCAACAGAGCTTTGTGGTAGAGGTGTGCTGCAAAAAATAAATAAATAAATAAATAAATAAAAACCCCTCCCCCTCCCACACACTACTCGGGTGATTATTATAATAATACACTTTCTGATGAATTTACTTGGTTCTAGTTCTCAAAATATAAACGAACGACTCACTGATCCGTAATAAAGCGTTTCGTGAAGATGAAGAAATGTCGCGGCACCGCACGGAGAACCTGCTGCATCCGACGCGCTCCTATACTCTCAGAAAGAAGGGTACTTTTCCTCGTCGTACCCCGGAGTACCTTTTATTTTGGATCTTTTAGCGAGAAAGGTGGACGCGGTGTACGTTTAAAGCGTCACTGACTAAAAGACGGATTACGGAACAAGCTCGGGTTTTAGTTCCGTTTGTTCGGCGTCGCTGTGCAAGTCTGTCCCGCGAGCTCCGTGTCTTATCGTACCTCGTCCGTGTTGTACAGATCGTCACCGATTTTTAAAAAAACGTGACGTAAAAAGGACGCGTCTTAACCGTTGTGCTTTTGTGCAGCGGAACCGCTCCGAGATGTCCGATTGTGCTTCACGACGTTCGCGACGACATCCAGGACTACTCTGGGAAAAGTACCGTGAGCCTGACGACAAAATAAAGGAGAGCGTCTTGCACTTATCGTACGCTACGTGTGTTTTTCTTACCGAGTGCGTCTACAGTATGGCTGCTATCCTACAAAATGGCAGTAAAGAAGAGAGGAGCGTCACCTGCAAACGGAAGCATTTCATTATTTATCAAATCGGTTTTTTTTGCTAGGATCTGTAGAGTCGGAGGAACGGCAGTAATTACTAGTAAATTATTCAATGGAACTCATTCAGATTTATAACTGAAAGGCAGAAATAATAATCTCCAGGGATTAAAAGATAAACCGACATGTTTGTTATTTGTGTGCTCTTCACTCTTACCCAGATGATTTATATATATATATATATATTTTTTTTTTTTTAGCTCATTTTAATGTTCAGTATTTTCATTAAAACGTCTTCTATTTTTTTCCTCCTCCCCTGTTGTGACGACGTCAACGACAATAAAAACTTCACCCTGCGCCCGACACGACAGACATCCAAAGTAAAAAATACTATAAAATCAAACTCTCGTGTGTGTGCGTATATATATATATATATATAGAGAGAGAGAGATATATATATTTATATAAATAAATAATTAAATAAATACAAATCTGTGGAACACTCGACGTTTCACATGCAAGCACATTCTCACACACACACACACACACACACACACACACATCTACAAGTACCGTATCATCATCATGATCATCGTCGTCATCGTTGTGAGAACAGGAAAAGAACGGACCGTGACACACAGACTCTGCATTTCTAATTTTTTTTTTTTTTTTTTTTTTTTTTTTTTAACTTCTGTCTGAATATGTCTAGTTAAAAATATGACCTTAGCAAACTGATATATTTATATACAGACATCGAGTAGAACCTAGCTAAGACATCGTGGTACTATTTCACTGGAAACTGAAAGGTCGTTTCAGCATCGGAAATCCACCCACCCTCACCCCCACCCCCACCCCTTATATATTTATATATTGAATATGAGCTATTAGTGTGTTCAGGACAGACAGACTAAACTGTACATTTATATTCGGTACAGCATTTACATCAGTTTTCAAAATAAACCTTAACCTTGTATTGATAGTCTTATCAAACCATCTTGTGCTTGATCTCGTTTTGTCCCCCCCCCTCATGTCTTTATTTATTATTTATTTATTTATTTATTTATTTTAAAACCACCCCCCCCCAATTTTGGCAGATGGAGAATTTGTGAAGTTCAGAAACATCCTTAAGGACGGAACGATGGACCGTAACTACCGAACCGCCGTTTTGACGACGGAAACGCAAATTACGTGAACGCACAAGTAGGTCATTACGACACGGACCGAAGGTGTGAACGGGGAGCTCTTATTTATTTATTTATTTATTTATTTATTTATTTATTTATTCCCCTCTCATACTGTTCGCTTTCCATTAAACCGATTTTGAAAGATTCCTCTCTAGCTACGATCGTATAATGTCGTTGTTTTTTTTTTTCTTCCCCCCACGTACAATTTCAACAGGCGCTCGGAAAAAAAAAAAAAAATCTAAAATTCTCACGACATCGTGACAACAACCGACAACAACAACCCGGAATCACACCAAGAGCGAACACTGTCCGTGCAGAAAAGATCTACCGCCTGACTGACCACTGACACGCCCTCACCGCACTGTAATGCCGTGGACGACGATTAAAGGGCGAACTCATCACTGGTCAGTTAACACGCTCGAACTACAAAACAAGCTGGAATGTGTCTAAAATGGCAGTTGTTCGACACACACACACACACACACACACACACACACACACACATGACCTCTGTTCTCCCTGTAAGGACGCTGATTATAAGGGTCAGGTCCGTGCCACTTGAAGGTATAGATATGTGACGTTTAACAGTAATGTATCTGATACATGGACATTTACGTACAACTGCTGATGACTGGATGAGTGACGATATTAAAATGTTTTCTGGCATCTCACCGACTATCTAACGTGTTAATAGAACCGTCACGGTGTTGGAAATAAACGAAGTGGATGTTTTATATTGTCTGTAATTCCAAATTTGATTGATTGGGGGATCGGGATCACACTGCAGGGGGATTCTCCCTAATTCAACACTGCCACCTGCTGGCACAGAGGCCACACTACTGAAGCACCTGCCCCCGCGTCTCCGGCAGCTTCAGCGCCAAGAAGCTGCCGACCGCCAGCGCGCCCGAGGCGAACAGGATGGGCACGGCTTTGGTGATGCCCACAAAGGACTGGAAGATGCTGATCCCCAGCACAGCGGCGAGCTTGCACAGGGCGTTCAGGAATCCGAAGGCCGTAGTCCTGTGGAAAACACGGACAGCGGTGTGAGCTAGAGTTTACATTTACATTCATTTACAGCTGTCTCGGTTACGGTGTACAGATGGTAATAGGTCTTTTTTTTTTTCTTGGTAATTAACAAAACACATTAAACACATTAAAATAATCGATGTATTATTTATAAACATGTATGCTTATAAACGGGTTAGCCACAAGGGGGTGCTGTGTGAGACAAGGCACAAGGCACCGTAAGTCGTTGCACAACTTCACACTAATAATATCTATTATTCAGTGTCAGGCCTGTTGGGATTTCAGATGTTTTGAATGAGAATTTTCAGACATTCCCCCAAGGAGCAGTGAAGAGGAGGCAACACTGCAGTGGCTATGCAGCAAACCCACTGAGAAGCAGTCCGAACACCGGCAGTCCTTAGAATTTTAATCTATTATATCTAATACGCACTCATTAGACATTTAATTAAAAGCTTGTAACATATTAGAAACCCAACCACGCTTAATAATATATTATAAGCCTATTACTAATTTGATTAAATCCATTAAAATCAGACATGTTTTTCCAAACGCTCTCCACACAACAAACAGATTTACCTCTTATCAGATGGGTACAGTTCTACCGTGAGTACGTTCAGGGCACTCCATGACGCAATGCTGATCCCCCCGAACAGGCAGAGCAGGGCGATCATGGCCGACTCGCTGTTCCCGAACGACAGGAAGAAACAGCTGACGCAGGAGATAACGCTGGAGCCGGCTGCAGGAGAGCAGAGAGTTAGCGAACACCCAGCACACACTGCTAAAACGACACACTTCTGAAAGTCTCTCGCTCACCCAGCATCCTCAGGCGTCCGATTTTGTCCATGAGCAGAGCGGACACGATGTTCCCGGGCAGGACAGCCAGCGTGCCGAGGAAACTGACAAAGTAGATCATGTAGGCGTTGTTCTCATCGCTGAAGTCCAGCAGGCAGCCCTCTTTGTTATGCAGGAAGGTGCTGTTGACGAGGCGGCTGTTGATCAGCCTGTACTTGAACAAATCTAAAAAGAAGACAGGAGCCATATTAGACAAGGAATGAATCGCCCAGTAAACATCCGTCGAGGGCGATGAATGAAAGGTAGTATCGGTGAGGATGAGCTCTTATGGCCCGCTAGACTGCAGAGCTTCCAAGATTTCTGTTGGTCATCTGGACGTTCTGTAGTGACCTTTTGGTTCGAGAAGTAAACGGACAGCAAAACAGAGTATCTCTTACACAACGGTGCTTGAAAGTTTGTGAACCCTTTAGAATTTTCTATATATCTGCATAAATATGACCCAAAACATCATCAGATTTTCACACAAGTCCTGAAAGTAGATAAGGAGAACCCAATTAAACAAAAATATTATACATGGTCATTTATTTATTGAGGAAAAGGATCTTACATATTGGAGCATGTAATATTACATCAATATTACATGATCCAATATTACATACTGGAGGAGTTCTCCAGTGTGTAATATTCAACTCTGGGGTGTTGGTGGGTTTCATCACATGACCTGCTCGCTTCAGGTTCTTCCACAACATTTCTACTGGATTAAGGTCAGGACTTTGACTCCAGAACATTACCTTTATTCTTCTTTAACCGTTCTTTGGTAGAACGACTCGTGTGTTTAGGGTCGTTGTCTTGCTGCATGACCCACTTTCTCTTGAGATTCAGAATACAGACAGACGTCCTGATATTTTCCTTTAGAATCCGCTGATACAATTCAGAATTCATTGCTCCATCAGTGATCTGAAGTCGTCCTGGTCCAGATGCAGCAAAAACAGACCCAAACCATGACACTACCACCACCATGTTTCACAGATGAGATAAGGTTATTATGATGGAATGCAGTGCTTTCCTTTCTCCAAACATAACGCTTCTCATTTAAACCAAAAAGCTCTACTTTTGGTCTCATCCATCCACTAAACCTTTCCCGATGTGTCCACGTGATCGTCATTTCTGGAGAGCGGTAGCTTTCTCCTTGCAACCCTGATGATGTGTTAGTCCTATTTATGCAGAAACACGGAAAATTCTAAAGGGATGACAAACTTTCAAGCACCACTGTACATATAAGCGCACCGATGTTCAGAGCTATAGCCAAACATGAAGACTTAAAGGATGTTAAAATCAAGGAACAAATCTTTAATGAGAATTGAACACTGAATTCAAAAGTTACATTAAAAAATCAGATCTTAAATCAGAAAGAAGGAATTTAAAAAAAAAAAAAAAATTCTAATACAGACAGACCGTTTTACTATGTATATTATAATATATAGTAATAATTAGCTACCTATTAGCAGATAGTCGAGTGTAAATTCAGTTAGCCCAATAAAAAAAGATCTATAAATAGTGTGTGTATATACACCATACACTGACGTGCTGACATAGACGCTGAGGGTTTTTAAAAAGATTTTGATGTTTATGTTTAGCAATGCTGGCACGTCCGACTGTATGATTGGAACTGAAAATGGTGCTCTTTGATAATAACACTTTCTAATTTCCATCAAAATAGATGCTTTCTCAGTAGAAAACACGGCAGCAACACTCTAACAGACAGAAAAGCAGGCAGTGTTGCTAGGATACCTGAAATCTTTCCCTCTGCGTTACACGGTTCCACTCAACGAGGTCGTTCTGACTGATGGAGAAATGCATCAGCTGGCCGTCCTCTATTCAACGATTATAACCCTCGGAGAACGAGGTCTGCTTCTGTCTGTCTATCACGTTTTACACCGTATGATGTTTGCCCCGGTGATTACAGCCGAGCGAACGGGATTTCGAATACAGAGTGGGATATAGAGGGCGGAAATGGATGTGCTCGGGAAAAAAGAAAGGCCTCTTTCTGACCTGTGTTGTAGAAGAGGGTAGCGATGAAGGTGCAGTTCTTGAAGAAGGTGTTGGTGGAGGTGATGTCCTCAAAGTAACACTCTTCAAACAGGGAGTCTTCGAATACCATGGACTTCAGCTTGAGATTCAAAAACCTACGACAAAGCCAGAAGAATGTCCCGGTGCTCTGGGAAAAACTACAGGGCCTAGCTTTCAAGCATTTCTTAATCTATGTTCAATGCCTAATGGAACAATAATCCTTGCCAAGTCACACTGGTATGAATTGACGGGAAAATGATCCCAGGCAAACCTAATCCAGCTCTGACTAGTGCTCATGTCTGGTATCTGATGTTTTGAAGTGCTTACTTGGTGTTGAAGTACTCTCCTTGACGATGGATCTGGTTCTCCAGGGTGAAGTTGAAGGTCATGTGCTCCACTTTCTGCTTGATGAAGACCTTAGTGCGCGAGTTGTACTCCTGCTTTTGCAGGTATTTGATCATGTCAGGGAACCACACGGTCAGGCCGTAGTAGCTGAGGAGGACAACGGGGCGTTGAAAAACGAGACACCTTGATACAAGCTAATGATTCAAGTCAGTAGTAGCATAGCCGGCTGTACTAACGTAAATGAATGAAATAGCAATAGCCAAAAAGCTAACAGTGCTAGATCGTTATTATTAGCGTTAGCATGGTAAGCTAGTAAACTTTTAACATTAGGGAGTTTAAACTGTTGCAGTTTGGATGTTCATGTCAAACAGTGAAACATCCTATAACGGACATGCAGACAGATCATTCATGGATTCATTCATCACGTGTCTCAGAATTTCTACCTGAACGACATGGAGAACCAGACAGCCATCATCATGTAGGTGACCCGGCGGTACTCTGGGTTGAAAACAGTCAGGAAGTTGCTCCAAACCTGCATGGCGTTAGAACAAATCAGGATACTCTGTTATATCTATATAGAAAACACCAATGATTGTATTGAAGATAGAAACGGAACTAGCCCGCTAGTATAGTATGCCTATTGGGGTGTGAAGAATAGCTAGCTAAATGTAACTATATGAAAGACCTGCCAGTGTACAAATGATCGCTAAAACAGTGGAGAAAATCGCAACTAGTGAAATCTATTGAATTCTGGATTCTGATTGGTCAGAATATAAGGGTTTTGTAAACAAAGTAAAATACCACTTGGTTTTAAATTCAAGGTTTTCTTCCATTTTGTCGTCATGTCCATTTTAACGTCAACCCTGAATGAGGTCGAGATAACAGATTTGTATTTAAAAAGTACTGTCCAGATTATAAATGGTGAGGTTTAACCCATCTTGATTTGCATGGAGGATTGGATCCTGCTGTTATTAGACATCAATCCATTTCGGAGGGGTAACAGTAGCTCTTACACCATTTGCACTTAATATACATCTCATATTTATCTGCCGTACCTGATGAAACAGATTAACGAGCTTGAGCTTCCAGCGCTGGTGCCAAGCTGTAGTATCATCTCCCATATCCACCAGTTCATCCAACTGCTTCACGGTCTTAATGGTGGTCACCTGGAGGTCCAACAGAATTCAACACTTCATTAGCCATGATAAATAACCCTTCGTGGTCAGCTTGTCAGACGTGCATAAGACTAACTAGAAGCGTTGCAAATCAGACGCAGCTTTTCTTAACAAACATCTCACCCTGAGCCTCCGCCACCCACAAAAACCCACAAAGTAACGGTATCCACGGCAACACACAGAAAATTCCACATCGAGCAGCAGTTTGACTATTTAATATAATAACCAATTCGAATGTACATAATGTGTGGCACTTTGATCTCCCCCACTGTCGTAAGAGATAAATGGAAACTCGTTAACACGAACGCATAATGCATTTTTAAAAGCATTTCAAATTCCCCAAACAGTTATTTCAGGCAATTATCTGAGCAAGTCACTGGTACTTACAGAGAAGACCCTCTCTGGGTAGCCCTTGGCCCGCATGTTGGTGTCATGAACTTGCTTCAGGATCATCCAGGCTTCGTCATGTTTCCCGTTCTAGTACAAAAAAAAAAAAAAAAAGAGTCTTTCTAGTTAAAGCATGTTTTATTTGGGGATTTGCGCGCTCATTTTACACCACTTCGCCTGCCAAATGTGTCCGAACATAGTCATTTTATCCTCAAAATACTAATCCTATAAATAATTCTGATTTGCAGAAACCTGCTCTACTCTGTCCTACCCAGTGCGTTTCCATAACTGTGGAGTTATTTTGGGAATAAAAACGAGCTGAGTCACTGACCTCCAGATAGAAGCGCGGACTCTCTGGCATGGTGTTGAGAGCAGCGATGGCAGCCACTGCGGGGAAAGCGCACACCAGAACAAACACTCTCCAGCTGTGGAACTGATAGGCCGAGCCCATCTGGAAGCTCCAGCCTGGTGGAAGGTATGAAGAAGGCTTTACTGTTAAGACGATGCTACTGATAAATGCTGCTGTACTGGCGGATAATAAAGTGATGGTGGGATTCGGAGGGTGTGGAAAGGACTGTTACCCTACTGGGGGGGGGGGGGGGGGGGTGGTAATAGTAGGGGCAGAATTGTTATTGTACAGAAAGTCAGAATGTGATTATTACTGCGGATAAATACAGTGCATTTTTTGTTGCACTCCAGGGTACGATGCAAGTGGCTCCTCAAAGGTACAATTGGAGACCTTGAGGTCTAAATGTGTACCCAAAATGGATTTGAATGTATTCTACCTCCTCCGTCCCCTTTATGTAAAGGTACAAATCATGTACCGCCATGTTACCATCATTGTGGGGGATGATGGTATTTAAAGGGTTTTGATGGTCAACATAATGGGGGATGATGGTATTTAAAGGGTTTTGATGGTCACCATAATGGGGGATGATGGTATTTAAAGGGTTTTGATGGTCAACATAATGGGGGATGATGGTATTTAAAGGGTTTTGATGGTCACCATAATGGGGGATGATGGTATTTAAAGGGTTTTGATGGTCACCATAATGGGGGATGATGGTATTTAAAGGGTTTTGATGGTCAACATAATGGGGGATGATGGTATTTAAAGGGTTTTGATGGTCACCATAATGGGGGATGATGGTATTTAAAGGGTTTTGATGGTCACCATAATGGGGGATGATGGTATTTAAAGGGTTTTGATGGTCACCATAATGGGGGATGATGGTATTTAAAGGGTTTTGATGGTCACCATTTTGGTATTGGTATTGATGGTTACAATGCAATGCTTTTGATGGGTACCATAGTGGTGGACGGCGGCATTTGAATGAATTTGATAGTTACTGTAGTGGGGGCTGATGGTATTTAAAGGGTTTTGAGAGTTTTCATAGTGAAGGATGATGCATTTGAACAAGTCTGATAGTTACCATAGTGGGGGATGATGGCCCAGGCCATGGCTGAAGCATAGATTCCCCCGATCATCCAGAACATGCAGAGCCAGCTCAAATGTTCGCCACGCTTCTCCTGAGCCAAAAACTCTGAGTAGTATGAGAAAACTATAGGGATGGACCCTCCGATCCTATAATAAGAACGAAAAATTAGGATAGAGAAACAGTTCGTAACTTTGCATACTCATATCTTTGTAAGAATTAGTCAGTTTATCCTTTCTTTTGTCACAACAAATAATGTCTAGAATGTTCTTTCGAGCATATCTTTTGGTTGCTGTATATTTACCCAACACCAGAGAGCAGGCGACAAAGCAGGAAGGAGCTGTATCCTTGGACAAAAGAGGAGAAGAAAGCAAAGACGCTGTTGATGGAGAGAGAAATGAGCAGAGTCTGCCTGCGTCCGATCCGATCAGCCAGACCGCCCCACACAAAAGCACCCACCATCATGCCCAGGTAGACAATGAGTCCTGAGAGACAGGGAAGAGAGAGAGAGAGAGAGAGACAGAGACAGAGCTCAGGGTCTAGATTAAACATAACACAATGTTGCCTAGCAACCTATATGAACATTAACTAGAAGGAGGCCATGATGTGAAAACACAGCTATTGGATCAAGCTGACTGTCTCCACACTGATGGCTCTGTATTTATGTGGCTTGCGTGCATGCTGATTGGGTGATTTGCGGTGCGAGTCCAGCGATGAGTCGCACGATCAGCAGCTGAGAAAGTCAGCAAGTTGGCAGCGATTCCATCGACATACCGTCACCATCCCTAACAGAGTCTGCCTCACCGGCTGAGTATTGTACTGATAATCTTGCCGCTTTTAAGCCAGTCGCATTTGTCAGGATGTCACGGCAGCGGGTCTTTCTGCGTTTTCAGAAGTACAAATATCGTTTCGACTCGACTGTCACTCTGGAAAGCATTCAAGTTCGTCCGACAGTATGAGCCGAATCGAAATATCTCCTGCTACACCACAGCGCTCTTGAATTCTTGATTCTGATCGGTCAGCCTATGTTGATTCATTTTCTATACCAGCAGTGCCGAGAGTAGTGCGGTTGCAAGGTACAGATTTACATACATGCATTCTTGTCAAAAGTTATCGTTTCTATAGCGACAACTTCCACGGGGACTCGTACAGTCCCTAACGCACCACGTAAACACATTGAAATGTGTATAATAGCCGAAATGGTGTACGTTTCCTGTAAGAAGACATTCATGGAAGGAGTCTCCAGTGTCAGTGATTTGTCAGTGTCACGGGTAATGCTATAACTTTAAGTTATTAATAAATATGTACATGTTTGGATGTTATCATTTACTCTATCAGGGGGAAAGCGTTCCTGAAGTGTTCCTTGGATTAACAATACTAGCATTTAAAATAAATACTACACGTCCATCTAAAAGGGAAACTCTTTTTCCTCTCTTCCTAGAGATCCTTTCAGTTTAGGAGTGAACTGAAAAAATCTTTGGAGTGCATTTTATTTAAATGCTAACATGATTTATTCCATTTTATACAGAGATAATACGTTTATATGTACTACAGAGAGGATTAAGTGTGGCTTTGAGACTGTTGTCGTCCTGCAGCGAGAGCTACAGGGACGGTTATGATGGTGACTCGGGCTGTGGAGCTGGGAATTCATTCGGCACGGCAGTTGACCATATTGTCATTCTCTCACCTTGGCCACGAGAGCCGGGGATGACGAGAGGAGAGAGATAGACATCACCGCAATGCAGCGAAGAGGCCTTTCTCTCTGAAATTAGGCTTAATAAACTGTCTGCAGTTCGGACCGGAGCTCCCTCGACACCCTTGTGTCAGGAGTCATGGTACGTACAGTTCTGACCCTATAGATACGTCCGAGAGCTCTGCCTCCGTGCCTTATACACTGAGCCGGTTTAAACATGAGATTTAACATTTAAACGGAAGCGTTAACTAGACTACATGTTTATCTGAGTGCTCACAGTATGACCGTGTAAAGAACAGTCGTGAGCTGCATGCCAGCGTGTGTATATATATGTATATATATATAGGAAATCGATCAAGCAGTAGATATTTTAAATACTATTCGTACTGTCGCTGAACAAAAAAAAACCTCCATAGGCAACACCGCTTTCACACGTTTAAAATCCTGGCTTATTATTCGTTTATTCGTGTGAACAATAGCAGCCTGATCTAAAAGACAGATTAATTGCAGATTTGCTGCCGTTTAATCCCTTAAAATCACCGCTTATTATTCAGTTATTCGGAATTAATAATACGTTATTCCGAAACTACTAATAGGAAAGGCGTGCGATCTGGACGTCCGTCTGAAGTTAGCAGCGCGTCACGAACACCTCTGGATTCTTCACTATACTATACCGGTTCCCCTGTATACTTGTTCTGTGGTTTATTTTATTGCAGTTTACACTCCAAGACATTTCCAGCAAAAAAAAAAAAATCCTTTCGAGAGATGCTGCAGCAGCAACCATTTTCAGCCGCTTAAAGATTACAGCATCTTTGGAGGGTTTGATGGTTATGCTGAGAAAACGTTTCTGTCTGGGTATGTTTTCCGAGCTTTAAGACGAGTTATTCATCAGTTCTTCACGGGTTGTTCGGTCAGGGGTTCGTAGCTTTGTAAAAAAAAAAAGGATTCTGCTTGGAACGCTTTCTGAAAGGGTTCTGGTTTTTAAATGGTACCTTTAAAGGTTCTACCTTCTTAGGAGTGCTGAAACAAAACTTTATATCGACGGATCTTTAATTTTGAGCTATTTTTGTTGGTGCTACAGAGAATTGTGGGGGGAGGGGGGGATCCTACAATAAACGTAAAGGCTAATGTATTACGTTAAACGGTTAGTTACGAGGTCTACCGAGAACTTTCCGTGGTTCCACCAACAAAGCTGGTTAAAGATTCATCGTTCGAAAGGTTCTTTAGGAAAAGAAATGATCAAACTAAATTATGTTGGATTTATACCTTAGATACCCAAGTCTTTCATTTGATTAACTGCACACCTATTACTATCGCTATGGTTACCGAATAATTTATAGTAGTCTCTGAAAAGCATGCTATAAAAACAAATAAATGAATAAGAACCTCTGACCTTAAGGGGTTCCACTCAGTGTAATGTGCAGTAAAAGATTGTTTGTGCGGGTTTGTGAATCTAAAATGACTTCAAACACGACGTGAACAGAGAAAGAACGCTGGAACTTGCAAATATGAAGCCGGAAAAAAAAAAGTGATACCTGTGATACCTGCTTCGTTAATTATGATGACGTTACACACTGATGCTTCACACTACACACTTCTACAGCGACGCCACTCAAACAGCCAATCGGAGCCGAGCTGTTGCTCGGTAACGGAGAGATGGGTGGGGCTACCTCCGTCATTCTGATCGAGTCTTGGAGGAAGAAAGGGGAGGAGGGCCTAGAGACAGCCGAGCTTCCGGCTTCACGACAGATAAAAAGGAAGAAAGGACAGAATGAGATGGAGAAAGTGTGTGTGTGTGTGTGTGTGTGTGTGCGAGAGAGAGAGAGAGAGGGAGGTGGGGGAGCAAGAGACAACCACAGACGAGTCTCCTGAATAGAAAACTGGGGAGGCTTCGGCCTGAGAAAGCGAAAAAGAGAGGGAGTGAGAAATAGAGAGAGAGAGAGAGAGAGAGAAATAGAGAGAGAGAGAGAGAGAGAGAGAAATAGAGAGAGAGAAATAGAGAGAGAGAGAGAGAGGGGAGTGGGGTGATGCTATTTATAGTGTGTTTTTTCTCTGTACTGCAAATGCGCTCTCTCACTCGCTCTCTCTCTCTCTCTCTCTCTCTCTCTCTCTCTCCCTATCTATCCATCACACACTCTTTCTGCAGGGAATTCACTGTGGCTGAGGCTGAGTGCTCAGTGAACTGTATCAGCTCCTCCATCTCTCCCTCTGCTCCACCTCTGTACCGCAGCAGAGGTGCTGAGCTCGGGCATGGAGAAAACAAACAGAACAAACCATCCAAAGCACCGTGTCACCTCACCGTCACTCCTCCCTGCACCGCGCTTCGGGCTGAGGACGAGAGTAAAGACAAAATCATTCATTATTAATGCGCGCTAATGACTCCTAGAGCTCTCATACACACTATGTGTCATGCTGTTACCGGAAAATAATCAACAGCGGTATTCCTTTTCTCATACTACAGCAGTTAGCCAATGATGAAAGTTTTAATATTAATGAAAGATCCACACGCTGTAGTTCTTATCTGTTTATAGTTACATTTAACTACAACACGTTCCTCCTGTCACTTACGTTAGAGCAGCTATAAACAGTGTAAACGGTTGTTCCTTCAGCAGCCTTCTCTTTCTTTCTCTCCTGAAGATAATAATACCGAAAACGCAGCTTATGGAACCGAAACGCGTGAAACTCCTCCGTCCTGAAGGTACAGCTGGACGAGAACGAGACGCGTCCGTCGTACACGTCCTGTCAATCATCACTGAATGCCGCTTTTACAACACGTACTGCGTTCATGATTTTTTATTATATTAATTATATATATTATATTAATATTTAATTATTACACGGGTTGATTTAGCCAAAAAGTTTCGGCATCCTGCATTTCAGATTTTTGTGTAGCACATAAATTATAACACAGGATCCTCGACACGGATACACATCCTACAGTTTCATTATTCATTTATTATAACAGAGAAAAGCGATGATAATATATATATATATATATTTTTTTTTTTAAAAGCAGCACTGGGAAACACTGGGGAAGCAGATGTAGAAGTTTATTAAATAATAATAATAATAATAATAATAATTTGATAAAGCACTTATTTATAGTCGCATTTTGGGATTAATCCATTTAAAATGACTCAGGAGGTCTCAGAATTGAATTTTCTAAATGAATCTCTAAGCGATAAGAGTTGTTTAATAAACGAGCTCGGTGCTCGGTGCAGCAGATCGCGTGGGAAATGAACCTCGGCGATGTGTGCGTGTGTGCGGAAATTCTGCTCCGTCCTACGGCGTCCGTGCCGCTCGTCCCGATTGGACGCGTGTCGCGTGACGTACGCTTTACATCTCTGTGCGCCGAAAGAAATAATCTGCCTTGACAGAAGTGGAACCCGACATGGTCGTCTCCTGTTCTGGGGGGAGGGGGAGGAGGAGGTTGTGTTGCCGTTGGTTTTTCACACCATTCTGTGTAAACTCTAGAGAATCGGTGTGTGAAAATTCCCAGAACACGTTCTGAAATACTCCGAGCAGCCCATCTGGCACCAGCAGCCATGTCAAAGTCACTCACATTACATGTTTTCCCCGTTCTAATGTTAAATGTTGAGCAATAACTGAAGACCTGCATGATTTTATGCATTGACTGGATGATTCCAGGAATACACAGGTGTAAAGGTGTTCCTAATATACTGGACGTTGAGTGTATATACCTGTACTATATATATATATATACACACAGAGCACTGTCTGTACTGCCTTTAGTACAAATGCTGAGCAAAAACAACTGCCTCCTCGTAAATACTACATGTAGCTAGTAATGATATTGTACAAGACGCATAAACATGAGGAAATGCGAATTTCTCACGGAAAACACAAGCACTTTCATTCACACGTTCTCGGCGAACGAGCGCGGAGCGCCGAGCCGTTTCGGCTTAATTATACCGTGACGGAGGACGTTAACTAAGTAATCTCCATTTTCTCTTACTGCAGCACCGTGGCACTGTGAAACGTTTCCTATTCTGCCAGTTAATTATAGCTTCAAATGCGTCATCACATTGTAGAGGAGAGAGCAGGAGAGAGCGGCCGTGTGCTTCGCTGTGTGCTCTCCCCTCGATGGAGCTGACAGATGGTGTACCGGGCGTGAAATGGGAACGGACATCAGCCTGCAGGAATATACCATCAACAACGGTTTGAGATCTCAGCTCCTGCGCCAATGTGTGTGGGTAATAAATAAATATAATGGGTATAAACGCTTTACAAACAGCCGAATGGAAAAAAAAAAAAAAAAAAAAAAAAGAAGTAATTTGCAATTGCTCGAGGAGATACGATCCCTTTCCATATTTCCTCTCGCTAATGAAACGATTTAAAGCCCTGAAGAAGTACATGGTAATGATGTTCCCCTTGTTAACATCGAATGTAATGTCTTTTTCCCCCTGCTACAAAGCTACGTAAAAAAAAAAAAAATTTCAGGATTTTGGCTATTTCATCATGCATATAGGTCCTATAAAATGTAACAGTCCCCTTTTCCAGAGTTAAAGCCTTTTATAGAGTCACAGATTTCCAACAATCCATACATGTGACCATATGACATAACATCATGTCCTAGTACCTGCACGGATATGAAGGAAAAGAACCTCTGTGCTCATATTGAGCTCGAGCTATGTGTGCTAAATTAAAGAAAAAGAAACGCCTATGCAGAGGACAGACGTGCAAGAAAGTTCTTTACGCCATTAACTTCATTAAAATACCAGGATCTATGAATATTCATGACTGTCATTTGGAAACACTTCTATATCTCAGAGCTAGTCAGAAAGCTATGTGCTAGTTAGCTAATTCAAATTCCCAGAGTGGGTTATAAATATATAAACAGTAATAAATATACTGCAATCAGCAACCACGTTCTAACCACTATATGAGCAAATTTACCACAACAACCACGTTCTAACCACAATATAATCAACATTTACCATAACAACCACGTTCTAACCACAATATCATCAACATTTACCATAACAACCACGTTCTAACCACAATATAATCAACATTTACCATAACAACCACGTTCTAACCACAATATAATCAACATTTACCATAACAACCACGTTCTAACCAAAATATAATCAACATTTACCATAATAACCACGTTCTAAACACAATATGAGTACATTTACCATAACAACCACGTTCTAACCACAATATCAGTAAATTTACCACAACAACCACGTTCTAACCACAATATCAGTAAATTTACCATAACAACCACGTTCTAACCACAATATCATCAACATTTACCATAACAACCACGTTCTAACCAAAATATCATCAACATTTACCATAACAACCACGTTCTAACCACAATATAATCAACATTTACCATAACAACCACGTTCTAACCACAATATAATCAACATTTACCATAACAACCACGTTCTAACCAAAATATAATCAACATTTACCATAATAACCACGTTCTAAACACAATATGAGTACATTTACCATAACAACCACGTTCTAACCACAATATCAGTAAATTTACCACAACAACCACGTTCTAACCACAATATCAGTAAATTTACCATAACAACCACGTTCTAACCACAATATCATCAACATTTACCATAACAACCACGTTCTAACCAAAATATAATCAACATTTACCATAACGACCACGTTCTAACCACAATATAATCAACATTTACCATAACAACCACGTTCTAACCAAAATATAATCAACATTTACCACAACAACCACGTTCTAACCACAATATAATCAACATTTACCACAACAACCACGTTCTAACCACAATATCAACATTTACCATAATAACCACGTTCTAACCACAATATAATCAACATTTACCATAACAACCACGTTCTAACCACAATATAATCAACATTTACCATAACAACCACGTTCTAACCACAATATAATCAACATTTACCATAACAACCACGTTCTAACCACAATATAACATTGCCATAATAAGCACCCATTTTGCTCATTGCTAAATCATCTAAACGAGCTTCCAGAGTGGTAACAGTAATGCTTCATCAAACCTTGTGGATTGTTTTTCTATAACGGGACGTAACACAGTGTTTTATACCTTAATTACGTGTAATGCTGCTGCTGTTGTTTTTTAACATCGTGTATTTCCACGGCATCATTGCTGCAAACGAAGTCTTAAATTAGACTAGATTAGACTAAAGTCTAGATTAGATTACTGTCTAGATTAGATTACTGTAATCTAGATTAGATTACTGTAATGCCTTACTGTCTGGATGTTCCAGTAGGAATATAAATCAGCTCCAGTTAGTCCAGAATGCAGCTGCAAGAGTCCTAACTAGAACCAGAAGATACGACCAGATCACACCGATATTATCAACACTGCATTGGCTCCCAGTGAAATCTCACATTGACTATAAAATACTTTTATTAACCTATAAAGCACTAAACGGTCTCGCGCCACAATATCTAAGCGACCTTTTGGTTTTCTATGATCCTCCACGCCTACTTAGGTCAAAAGATGCAGGCTATCTGACGGTACCTCGAA
Organism: Ictalurus punctatus; assembly: GCF_001660625.3. Classification (NCBI taxonomy): domain Eukaryota; kingdom Metazoa; phylum Chordata; class Actinopteri; order Siluriformes; family Ictaluridae; genus Ictalurus; species Ictalurus punctatus. The sequence continues at coordinate 19,058,986 of NC_030438.2, forward strand.
TAGTGAAGGCTACAGCAGGGGGAGGAGCTTTCTCTTCTAGAGCCCCACAGTTATGGAACAGTCTTCCTATTAGTGTTCGGGACTCAGACACAGTCTCAGTGTTTAAGTCTAGGCTTAAAACGTATTTGTTTACTCAAGCCTACCCTGACTAGATCCTGTTCTACTACTTCACAGTCATAATTATCTTTTTTCTCCCTCTCTCCTTTCGCCGAGCCCCACACGAATTTATGGAGATACTAGAGATCCAGATCCTTTCTGCCTCTGGATGGAGCTCAAATCTTCTTTAATTCCAGACTGCTGGGACTACGGCTGCTCCTAACGCCATACAGACTTCATATAAATCCATAATGAACTTTTTCACACTATCTGTTGTTACCCAGATGAGGACGGGTTCCTTCTGAGTCGGGTTCCTCTCAAGGTTTCTTCCTCTTAAAACATCTTAGGGAGTTTTTCCTTGCCACCGTCGCCACTCAATGTCTTGCTCAGTTGGGATAAATTCACACCTTTAATATCTGTATACCATGTTGGTATTTCTGTAAAGCTGCTTTGAGACAATGTCTATGGTAAAAAGCACTATACAGTTAAATTGAATTGAATTGAATTGAATTAAATGAGCTGACAGATGACTTACCCAGCATGCCTTTATTAGGCTCCGACAGGCACATGTCCTTCTCAGCGCTGGGCAACACAAAGCCGACCACGAAGATCTCCACGCCGTCGGCCATGAGCGCCAGCCCCAGCACGAAGTACAGCGTCCACTGGAAGCGTCCGTGGCCGCACTCCTGCAGGATGGTCTCGTATTGCTGCGCCAGCTCTTCCTGATCCTTGCGTCGCTCGCCCTCGTACTGCGCCAGGTCGCGATGCTGCACCCTCGCCACTCCGTCCGCCTGCCCGTCCACCTTGCCTGCCGACGAGTCCTGTCGCGGGATGCCTTGGTACTCGCCCTCGTAGATCTCGTCATCTTCGTCGTGGCCCTCGGTGGAGTCACTGTGCGCGGCATCGTCGTCGTCGTTGGCACGGCTGTTGCTGCGGTAGTAGCTCCCGTCCTGCGCCTGCACGGGGTAATCGTCATCGTCGTCATCCTCCTCGAAGCGTGTGTACGAGCGCTTGGTGTACTCGTCAGCCACGCGGTCCACGTGACGGCCCACTTTTTTCCCGGCGTGCCGCTTCACTTCCTTGGCGATGTCCTTGGCGCCCTTGATGAAGGCCGATCGGTCTCGGTAGCCCTCGTCCATGTTGATGAGATCTGTGCTGGAGTGAACACTTGCTGTGGTGGAGGGAAGTCAGTGAAGGATGCTTAGCATGTAGCAGAGCGGGTTTTGGAGTTTAAAACCCTCGACCTGCAGAACAACAGTGTTATTGTTACAGCTATCCATTTTAATACATATATATATATATATATATATATATATATATATATATATATATATATATATATATATATACAAATACAAAATCTAAGCATTGGTGTGTTATTTATTGAAATGAATAAATCAAACAGCTAAGACATGGATAAAATTAGATGCTAATGCATAGAAATGTTAGCATTTCCAGTCTAGCCAAGGCACTTATGATTCTTGACTCCTCGCTATGTTGATACAAGAGACACCTGAGAACTCATTTTCTGCTTGTTCAGGTCAGAGGTCAGACCAAACACAAATAAAATTCCCCTGCTAATTACTGAGACTTTGGCCTCAAACATACACTTATTTATTTATTTATTTTTTGTGGTCAAATTCTGTTTTTCCTCTCTGCCTGCTAGCATTTTCTTGTGAGCAATGCTGCCACGTAAAGATGATTTCTTTTTCGATTTCTTTTCAACATAAACCCATGGGGCGAGTGTCAGGAATAAAACATGCGAATACGTTTTAAAAGTCGTGTTCGCGTTTTAGGGAAAAAAAAAAATGCACCCATGTAAACGTTTTCCACGTTTAAATCATCATGCGCGGCTTTCACGGCAGGAAGCTGACATGTTCCTAGCTGCGAGAAAATCACTTCAACGAATGTATCGCGAAACAAATCAGGACCACGAGTCACCTCAAATCGACTGACGTATCACTTGTGGACACTGTAGGCTAGCGAACCTAGCCTAGCAACCGGAAATAGGCTCGTTCATATCCATATTTGGTCTTTTCGTTCGTTTAACTCGCGCGGTTTGTTCGCTTTTCGTCTCCGTAGTGCAGAAATGTTTTCACGGGCTAAACTAAGATGCCAGATGATGCGCACACGGCTCACGAGTCATGCTACGACGCTATCAATTACTCTAAATAGTGCGTTAATTAAAAGGCCGTTCATTAGTGAGGCTATTTATGATGACAAAATGATATCTGTGTAACAATATGCTGTAGGACTTCATGTTCTGGAGCCAGTTATTGTGTAAAATCCATGATGATTTTAGTGAAATAAAAGGTCATGGTTATTAATCGGATTGATGAATAGTCCTGTCCGTGTTGGTTATTAAAGCGCCATGAGCTGTGGAAACAAATCTCTCAGGGACATGGCTCTAATCCAGTCTAATTATTCAGAGGACCATCGACTGGTCATGTTTTTCTTCTCTTTTTTTGTTCATGAACGCCGAGGCCCCGCATGTGACCTTGGTCGGTCCTCCCTCTCTCTCTCTCTCTCTCTCTCTCTCTCTCTCTCTCTCTCTCTCTCTCCTTGTCTCTCTCTCTCTCTGTGTGTTTTAGCATTAGGGAACGTGCTGTGAATCTGACAGCTACATCATGAACAACCACAGCGATTAAAAAACTCGAGGTGGGAAGTTCTAAACTCGTAGCTCGCTAAACAAACGAACCAGCCTCCAAAGCCGGTGTTGTTATTGTGATCCAGATCATATCAGCGGTGCAGTCGAGGAACATTCCAGAGCGTGAGACTGCAAATGAAACATCTCCTTTTATCACCCTCTTCTGTCGTTCTCGCTCTTTCGTCTCGTCTCGCTTCGCCGTTGGGTTCCTCTCTCCACAAATAGAGCTCATCAGGCTTGGCCGAGCATGCTGGGCTTTCTCCTCTCACCTTTCACACCACACAGCGTCCCCGGAGATAACGAGGCGGCCAAACGATCGCCCCGTCCGTCCCCTGGAGGAAAGGACAATCCGAAGAGCGCCGCTCTTTTCGCCGCGTGCGTTTGAGTAGCAGGCACATCGCCGAGCTAACCGCCTCCGTGCCATTCCACCGATAACCGAACACACGGCGGCCTTTTATCGCGCTTTTATTGACGCGTCTGCGTTTATTAAAGACGAAGCAGCAGAGCGAGGCGGTGCGACGTCATCGCTTACATACGTACGCGGTTTAATTCAATATTACAACGTGGGGGAAAAAAATGCTGGCCAACGTTAGCAATGTCTGTAAAAAATAAATAAATAATTTCAACTTAAGAGATACGTAAAAATGTAAAGCGTTACCGTTGGTAAATACGTCAACGATGGAAGCATTGCGGGGAAAATAAATACGTAAATAAATAAAAATACACTATCACTAACACGTCGATAATAATAAATCAGTAATAATAATGGGCTTTTTTAAAAGGAAAAGCATTCGTGTTTATTATGCATGAATAAAATGTTTTTTATAGTTTAGATTTAATTTATCAATTCATTTTGCTCGTTTTGTTGTAAATTGTTGTAATGTTCACTTAATTATATCATTTTATTTATAGTAATTACAACGAATGTCAATAAAATCAAATAAAAAGAAATTTCAGCTGTAATATTAACCCGTGTTAATGTCTTCGCAGGGTGAGAGAACGTTTTGAACGTTGGGGGATTCGTGTCATATTTAATTATATGAATTAGAATTCTATCAAACCTATACGATTTCATCCATATTAATCATATTAGTCTCGTAATGAGATTTTTTCGATTCTCATGTGGCGTTTTTAATTGCTAATATAGATATTTTTTGCGTTTTTTCTTCTTCGACGGATCACGATACGGCGGTCCTCTTGAGAACCTTTTAAGCTCACGGTCGATATTTATATCCTGGTAATGAACATGTCGTCGTGTCGCGTTATCTGCTTTACTGCAGCGTTAACGGTCTTCCTGATGAGGACTCGATGAAGAAAGGTTAAGCGTGATTCGGAATTGTTTTTCCCCTGATGAATATGCAAATGTTTGGATACGAACTGCACCTCGTAGTAATAACCATGTGAAATCGTATTCGTACTGTATTTACGCTCCGTGTTCAGAGAGAACTGATGAATAATTTATTAGTAGGTCCATCTCTGTTTGGTTTTCCTCTCACGTAAATTGCCCCCCACCAACCCCCAGGCTGGGGTGCAGACGTCACGTCCGGCTCTCCTCTCGCACGTTATTATCAGGTTACTGTTTGTTTTCCATCTGCCTCCGTAGCCGACAGGTGTGACACGCACTGCAGCTGTTGAACAGCTACTCCGTGATCATGATATATTACTGAGAAAGCAGCTAAAAAGAGCTAATCTGCACACACACTTGTGTTTACTTTAAACAAACAAACAAAAAAAAAACCTAATCACATGATCACAGACATTTGAAGCATAATGCTAATGTCACCATCTAAGTAGTAATCTCTCCAGCGTTAGCTATTTCACTTTAGTAGCTAACAAGCTAGAGAATTACATAGAAACACTAGTTAGCTAGCATTAGTTGATATTGTATAAACCAGTAGCCAAAGCCAATATTTAGCTATGTCTAGCTAGCTAGGATTAGGCTAAGTTATATTGTGTAAACCAGTAGCCAAATCTATTAACCAGTAGCAGGTTTGATAGCAAGCTAGTTAGCATTAAGCTAAGTTATGTTGTGTAAACCAGTAGCCAAATCTATTAACCAGTAGCAGGTTTGATAGCAAGCTAGTTAGCATTAGGCTAAGTTATGTTGTGTAAACCAGTAGCCAAATCTATTAACCAGTAGCAGGTTTGATAGCAAGCTAGTTAGCATTAAGCTAAGTTATGTTGTGTAAACCAGTAGCCAAATCTATTAACCAGTAGCAGGTTTGATAGCAAGCTAGTTAGCATTAGGCTAAGTTATGTTGTGTAAACCAGTAGCCAAATCTCTTAACCAACAACAGGTTTGCTAGCAAGCTAGCTAACAGTAGGCTGAGTAGTACTTCCGTCCTCAAACCCGCAAAGTATTAACGTCACCGAAGGAAGCAAACGTTAGCCAGCTAATTTTAGCAGCTAGCTAGAATTCCGTATGTATGTTCAATCCACATCCGACATAAGTGATCTAAGCCAGGTGTCGACTTATAACTTAGCCTAACGCTAGCTAGCTAGCTCCGAAGTGTAAATGAATTTATCCTGAAGTTATTAGATTATGAGCCTGAACTATCTAACTAATTTGGGGGAGGGGAAATGTTACTTAGACACTTAAAATTGTGCTCTTCATGCTCCTTAATCGACTCCTTATGCGTTTGTACCTTTAAATGCAATTGTAAGAACATTTGCAGCCAGTGGAAATGATGATTTCATCATTTCGTTTGTTGATGCGTCGATTAAATTGAGATTGTAATCTGATGGGGGGGGGAATGTCATGAGTAATGTGCGAGGTGAAGAGTAAAGAAATGAAGCGTGATTTACGATTATCTTTCTGCAAGATATTTAAGTACTTGCTATTAAAATGATCATTCGCTGGTTTTCAGTATGCACGGCGATCCTCTTATCGATTTCCCTCAATGTCCTGCAAAGTCAAGCCAGCAACTGATCCATAAACCAACTGCATTATTGATCGTAATTGACGGAGGTCTGATGATGTGAGACCTTAACGGCGCGTTGTTCTGGAAATGCACTCGCCTACGAGGCTTCATCTGGGCGACAGTACAGAGGGAGAGTGCTGCGTTCGTGAGCGCTTCGCCGGCGTTCTCTTTGCTAATGACTCAGCAGGGAGCAGTACTCTACCTCTGAGTGGAACGCTTACATTTCAATTAGACTCGATGAAACAAGTCAGTGCGGCTAAGTAAAAGCAAGAGTCGTGGGGTCGGGTAGCTTCTACTAATCTAATCTACAGGATGGCTTTTTTTTTTTTAAGCAATTTCCAATTCTAGAGAACCAAAGATTAGAGCTCTAATTCTGACCCGAACATCGGGTCTGCTGATATAAAGGCCAGTGTTTTGGTGCAGCAGTGAAACAGAGCATCTCCTGCATGCCTCATTGGTAATGACTGGATTGTGAAGCAGCGATGGTGTTAGGGGGTGGGTAAGCGCCCGCTCTTGTTAAGCGCTGATGAAAGACCTAATTATGTAATCGAGTTTTTTGACGCTGCATTGATGGCGCCATCGGGAATGCAGCGCTTCTCTGGGACTCTGAAGCTACAGGAGAGCAACATGTCATCAACACTACGACAGATGGGGCAGTGGTGGGGGGCGGGGGGGGGGGGCGATCATCATGGCACCAAAGTCTGCATCAATCGGCTACGGGTACCGCTGACAAATCCCAGCGGTGCGGCGCTCACCCAGGATCAGAAGACGAGGGAATACCCAATGTGAAGTGAGGAAAGACGAGAGGGATAGTGATCATATAACCCAGGGTTCCACCGATCCCAACTGTCCTGGAATACTCCTGCCCTCACCCTCTCTGGTTGGATATCGGTCATCTCCCAGAGAACCAGCTAGCAGGTGGGAATTAGCAAATGGCCAAATTGGGAGAAAATGGGGTGCAAATCCAAGATAAATGCCTGCTTGGTAAGAATCATAAACTAGGCATGAGGACACAGGACCCACACCAAAGGAGTCCGTGCTAAATTTATCAGAGTGCACATGGAGGAAATTTGTCAATTTGCTGGGCAGATGGATGAAACCAAGGGGGAGATTTCCCATTTAGTCGCGCTCACTCAAGCCAAATCCAATAGGAAGACGGAAAAAAAACTAGACCAGGGCTGTCAAATACACAAGCTGGTTCTAAAAGTTCTAACCCGGCCCACCAAATAAATATTACCCTAACTTTAAATCACCTCCAAGACTGTAATTGAACTGAAAGCTGTTATTCTACTTACCACGAGGCCAAAATAAAGCAGTAAACGTTTTGACGCTGTAACGATGTCATTTAGGTTGTTTTTTTTTTATTATTATTATTATTTGTACATCATTTTGCAAAGTATACCGATCTTCAGTATTATTTTCCAATCCGTTCTACTGACCGGTGAAGTGAATGACGTCGATTATCTCGTTACAGTGGCACCTGTCAAGGGGCGGGATATATTAGGCAACAACTGAACAGTCAGTCCTCGAAGTTGACGTGTTGATGTGAAGCAGGAAAAATGGGCAAGCGGAAGGATCTGAGTTATGGCTGATTGGCGTGTGTGTATATATTATATGCGTTCAGATAAATGCAGATAAACAATCGCATTTAAGAGAAGTTGTTGATGCATTATTGGTCAATAAACTGATTTTATCTGACTCACCCACTTGACAATAAGTGTATAACAGTAACACAGCAACATGGCCTATTTATCTAAAATGAGCCCCGGCATGGACAGAGCTGATCAGAGTCTGCTCATTCGTTTCCATTAGATTTGCATTCCACATGCTATATGGTATAAAATATGTAACGGCTTCCATCGAGCACATAAATGTCAAACATGTTAATCCGAAAAGGGAAAAGAGCTTAACCTGGTCTGATACGCCATTCGCTTTGAACTAGCTAATCATACTGATAATCCTCCTGTTGGAGATTTAGGATTTACAGATTTACGGTGTGGATGTGGTGGTACATGGTCCTTCACCTTCACCACCACCACCACTGCACCAGATTTTAGGTGTGTGTGGATGAGTCACACGAATTAACCAGAATTTTACTCGCATAATGAATGACTGGGTCAAGGTTGATTTGGAGCTGCGCACCCAGTTCCATTATACAGCGTCGAATCAGCAGCCTTGATGACTCACAGCACTCCGGCTCCGAACGCTATCATCTCCCACCGTCAGCTCCACATCACACACCCACACACACCATCTGATAAACACCTTCCGTCCAGATCATCCTTCAGTCCTCTTCCATCACAGCTGGATGCCAACGTCCTTCAGAGTCGGACTACGGCACCACAAATGAACGGAGTCCGCTTTAATGTTTCCCTACTTAGCCGCGTTCCTTCCGTATGACCTCAAAGAGCGCTCGATGTCATCAAAACACGTGGGACATGTCGGTCCGTACTATAGCTCCCGACTGGTCGAAAATGTCGATTCATTTTCAGCAACTGCACATCGAATGTTACGCTCATGTTAATATTAACGCGCTCGTCCTGATGCGCTATCGTTTCTATAGAAACGGCCCGTCCACGCCGACTTGTTCAGCTACGTCGTGCTACGGTACGTGATCTAGACGTTTTTGTTACGTAACAAAGAAGAACACTTAGCGTTTACACGTAGCGGTTTCTTGGTAACATGACAAGCTGTGGGGGTTTTTTTTGGCTTATAAATTTCATGGCGTCATGAAACACTAAACCTGAAACATTCTCTGAGATTGACAGAGTGCCGCACGTTATAAAAGACGATCTTGGCATCCGTTCATCTTAACTGTAGGAGAAATCTGGTCGATTCTGAGCCTTTATTCCGCTATCTTCGTCTCGCGGGTTTAAAATCTCGTCGTGTCACTACTATAGCACGCCGATGACACGTCGGCGTCTCATAATTATTCATGACCCTGCGTGTTCTTATCCTATGAGAAGATGCCGTCTCTTAATTCTTCATGACGGCACGTGGTGCTTTCCTACAGACGTAGTAGATGAGAGAGGCGTTCAAGCGTTTGTTTCGGCGGTGTAAGAGCTCGGGTGTGTTTTCTCGGGAGAGCTACGAGAATCGGAGCTAAATAAAATCTTCCATGACGTCCCTGACTAATATATGCTTAGTAGGTTTCTCATTATCAGTATGGAAGAGTTACCAAAAAATATACTCCATAGTATCACTGCTACTACTACCGTCCTGACCCTGCTCATTTTAACCCGAATACAAATATACTGCTCGCAATTATAACGAAGATAATGAAGGCCAGCTTGCATTAGTAAAGGTCGTGACATCGTGACTAGGCGCGTTAGCATTTTCAAGCTGCCTTATTGGTTTAACCTGAACGAGACAACGAGCCGCTGGAAATGGAACAATGTCGCTTTAGAAACGACACACAATAGAAGCTGTTTGCTGTTTGCCTGCAGTCTGAAAAGCTACAGAATGATGCAAGTCCCGGGTCTAGATTTGGTCAGAGGATAAAAATGGAGAAGAAGAAGAAGAAGAAGAAGAAGGTGCCATTTTATTTTGCAGCTCTTTTTGTCTTTCACGGCCGGCTATAACTCCAATCCACTTCATCGTTAAATCGAAATCGAATTCTTCAAAAAGCTTCTGATTTCAGCATCAATGTGTGAACAACATCATGCTTGGAACATGACTGAACTGTCACACACACACACACACACACACACACACACACACACACACACACCCGAGTCGTCCATTATCCGTTAAGGAAAGAAAAAAAAAAAAAACAGTTCAGTTTCACTCAGCCCTGTCACCTGAACGCGTTCACCCCTAGGAAATATTTCACGCGTTCGACAGGAAGTTGCATCATCCGAATTTCCCGACTCTCACCGCAAGAAGCTCAACCTCTTTACTTCTTTTTATTTTCACTGATACTGACCGATGACGCCATTTGGAAAGTTCAGCCCTAAGGACGCTTGTCAGAACGTCATTAACGTCTGTAAACGAGTAGCATGGATGCTAGCTAACCACGTTTTGTGGATTTGAATTCTATGCACAAAAAAAAAAACCCTCAAGCCCTCGACCCCTGTGCACCGACGCTGTAGACAAAAAGGTACACCCGCGCAGCCTTGACTGAATAAGCCGTGGTCTGGTTCTGATCATCCGCTAGACCTTGAGTAAGTGAAATCCAGCGTGGTTTCATGGAGAGAGGACGTTTCGACACGGCGCACATCTCTCATCATTCTCTGCACTCGCTGTCGCCACGGAGACGCTCGCTCCGTCATCGTGACTACAACTCGGCGCACCGCAGGAAACTCTCACGGCCCTGAAGAGACTCTCTTCTGATTTAGCGCCGCGTCTTCTATTGGCTCTTAGGATTATACAGCCGTTTTCATCCATCCTTCCGCAATAATCCTGATCAGAAGATCGTCTGAGTGCAAGAGGCTCGTGTGTGGTCGTAGATAACGAGTATTCGTAGCCCGTCCACGACCAAGGCAGCACAATATATTAAATCGACTACTTATAGGCACGTCCGTGTCCCGAAAACAACCAGGAAATTCTATCGCTTAAAAATCATCCAAGCATAAACGCACACCGGTTAAAATCATCAGCATGACGCAACTCGACGCGAGAAGTGAATACGTTTTCACGAAACGAACAAAGACGGCCACGTCCGCGTTAATCGGTGCTTCACCGAGCCGCAGGAATACCGAAATACTGACTGCGTGAGTTTTAGTGACACGCCCACAAAATGGACAAAACTACTGACGAAAGAAACGTCTCGCTTCACCGCGACAGGGACGTGCTGCAGCCTCGTAACGCTTAACTCGTAATCTTTCCTATTTACTGGATCATTTCTAGGAGTTCACGTGTTTTAAGATAACTGTGTAATAAAATGGGAGCTAAACACGTTAAGGTCTGGTACAGTATTAGGTATGGGGTTAGTCAGTGCACGTACATTATCTTTCAACCGTTCCTATTAATATGACTGAATCAGGTACTGAATAATAAGCCGTAATACCAAATATACCTTATCTTCATCGCAGTTATTTACATTATAAACACACAAAAGACACACAAAGGCCCTTCCCGTGTTTGGGGAGCCTGCTGACGGCAGGTGTGTGTGCACAGATGGGTGTGGAAATAAAAGATAGAGGAAACGTGACTGGGAATGAAATCACCTCTCTATGTGATATGAGGACAAAGAATACGCTATTTCACAGAACAGCTGTTTATTATAGTCCACGAGACACGATAATAACTGAATTTACACAAACGAAGTTAGTTCAGAAGTTTCCACACGCTCGATTCGTAATACCGCGTGTCGTTACCTGGACGATCAACGATGTCTTGTGATAGTTTTTGTGTTCACGAGTCCCTTGTTTTGTCCTGAGCAGTTAAACTCCCCACTGTTCTTGAGAGAAATCCTCCAAGTCCTGCACATTCTTTACTTTCCGGCATCTTCTGCATATCCGAGCCCCTTCCCATCAGCGTTTATAAGATGTCCAGATCCGTCTTTTCACACCGAGGACGACCGAGGGACTCGTTCACGACTGTTACAAAAGGTGCGAACGTCCACTGATGCTCGAGAAGGCAACATAATACATTAAGAGCCGGGGGGGGGGGTGTAAACTTTTGAACAGGACGATCGGTGTAAATTATTATTTTAGTTGAAAGATCTTTTTTTTTTTTTTTCCATTTAGCCCCGCCCTTCAGAAGCTACATGAGATATTTACATGTTTCCCACAAGACAAAATAACAACAATTTACACCGATCATCCTGTTCAAAAGTTTACACCCCCCTGGCTCGTAATGTATCGTGTCGCCTTCTCGACAGTGTTTCAGCGACGAGTTGTGAGATTTCCTCTTCAAACCACACATTAAAGATATTAGCTCCTCTCAAAGCTGACCGTGTGAATAAAGTAGGATTCATAAGAATATTCCGAAAACGTCATACGTCGTGAATGATGTCTCTTTAGTCGGTAATCGGCGTGATGAACGCCGATGTGTGTGGTGCCGCGGGTGGCCGGAAACAATTAGCTTGAAAGTCGGTTTGTTCCAAAAGTCAATAATGGGCAGGGTTTTATCTTTCGCTGGCTGTTGAACGAAAGAAGAAAACATCACTGATGACTTCCCGTCTCCTGACCCTACTAATCCGCCGAGAAAATGAATAATAACTAATAGCTCGGACACGTAATCCGCTTATCCCTGGTGCCCAGGCTACTGATTAGTTCCCCGTCTTTCACGCACGTTTAGTCCTGCAAATTGCTACGAATTTCCTCCGTGAGCTGATGCTGCAATCAACACGGCAGTATGGTTTGAAACGATTTAAGAAATCCGCGGCGTTGTGTGAAGTCGCTCGACTTTTATGTTTAAACGGCACTGAGACAGTTTCTCCAGCCGTCTCTGGAGTGCTACTCTGACACGCAGCTCTCGTGCTACCTTTAAAGCGCTCTTAAAACGATCACCGCGTTCAGCAAACTGCTCACCCTAGGTGCAGTGCTCCTCGCCCACAGGAACAGCATTTCCTCTGCTCGGGGAAACGCAGGAGTTATTGTAAAAAGGACAGACTTCTACGGCTTTGGCTCTTCTCTGCTTCAGGACCTGCCTGATTCATCTTAACGCTCTACTTCTGCTCGGAGCTCCGGCGTTTCTGACTCACCTCCTGCTCCGAAAGATTTCACGTCCCCGAAATAGCTTTAGTGAGTAATCTCGCCTGGATGCTGGAGATTTGTACAGAAGAGCTGCTGCTGTAGTCATAAAGACCGTCCTGTGCTCAGCCCAGGACTCACCGCTGCCACCTCTGGCTGTGACAATGTCTGTTGTTAAAAGCAGTATATAAATCAAACTACGTTAAAAAAAGCACCGTGCAATTTGTTGGCATGAAATAAATCGACGGAAACTGGAGCGTACATTCAAAAGGTCACATCAAGGTCAGCGGCACTAGAACGATCCCGCCGATATTTGACGGTTAAAGTGAGCGGTGGTTGAAAGAAGAAAAATGGCATCAATCTGTCCAATTCTCAAGTTGATACGCCAATACGCCGCGCCGCTTCATTTTCTCATTTCCATTCATTTCACGGTGAATCTACATAATGACACTAAACCATACCTCTAAAAATAAAAAAAGCCCTCACAGGGTTCTGTTTTTGATAATATCCATCTAATGTGGTTACCTACAAAATCCAACCCAGCAGATTTGATCTACCACTTATGATCGCATCTCCAGACGTAACCCAGAGCAAACGCAGGGCATGACGTGATCAGCTTTAACAACCAGCTGACTGGAAGAGCGTCACGTGATCTCCAGGATGCGTCTGGAAGAAGCAATAAATCCAGAAAAGCACTTTCTGCCTGTGAGGAACTTAAAACCGCTTCCTACGACCGTTCAGCGCCTCCCGGTGGCTCCTCCGAGGGTTCTCAAGGTTATCCAGTCGAGAACACTGCAGCACGGACAAAGCGCACGGGGAAAAAATCTCAGCAAAATGAGCACGAGAGCCGGGAGTATTGATAAAACGTCTCGAAAGGGACGTCTTCTGGAGACCAGAAGAGCACGGGCAGGGAGATGAAGCTGTTGAACAGCTGGACGGTTCTCTTCTCTAAGAGCACGTTCGATCGATGTACGGAACAGGTGTTCGGTAGTGTTCGGCGTTCAGACGTGGGGCAAGTCAGCATCGCTTCTCCCACCGGGAAATGAACGTTATGTCTTCAAATGCTGGATTTTTTTGGCACATTTTGAAAACTGTAAGCGAAAACCAAGGTTTGCTGAGAACACGATTTTCCAACAGGGGAAAAAAACAAGTCGGCTAGTTTTTGGGATATGGTCCTAGGTGTTCTTATTTTGAAGCAAATAATCTCAATTAAAACTCATCCATTTCCTCAAACATGGGCAACTGTGGCAAACAAAGGGAAAGTGTACGTGCAGACAGTGTATCTATGATATACAGAACCCATTGCTATTGCAGTAGGAACTATACCACTATACCCTATCCTATACTATAGGAAATTCTTCTGTCCGTCGGCGTGTTTTGCGTGCGTTTCGCCATCGCCACTGGCGCATCCGCGGCCACCGCACGAGCATGGCGTCCTCCTATCGGTGGATTCTAAACGAGCGTCGTCGCATAGAGTTCACACTCGAAGAACTCGCAATCCATCCATTTTCCATACCGGGGAGGCTGGAGGCTATCCCAGGTTGCTCGGCGCACGAGGCAGAGGACACATCGACGAGAAGACTCGGGGACACGCTGGACAGGATGCCAACCCATCGCTGGGCACAATCACACACACTATAGACAATTTGGAAACACCAACAAAACACACATCTTTGGACGGGAGGAGGAAACCGGAGTACCCTGATGCACAGGATGAACATGCAAACTCTACACACACACACACACACACACACACACACACACGCACGGCGGAGGCGGGATTCGAACCCCAAAGAGGTGTGGCGCAAACGTACGAACCACGAAGCCGCCCGAACTCGAAATCAAAGAATTCTTATTTCAACGTAAAACCTGGCTTAAGATTTACGGTATCTTCAAGATCCGAGGGATTAGACGTCACGTGAAGGTTGGGAACGGAATCTTCAGGAACAAGCTCGCTTATAACGTGACCGACTATACAATCGGTCCGTCGTCTATTTATGGAAAAGCGTCATCGGCTTTTGTGTGCGATCCTCATACTTTCATCACTAGGTGGGATTTCATCATGACTAACCATGAACACAATCACATGCAGTGCATTCATTTAGGCCACTCCAGGAGAAGGCAGAGCCACCGGCGCGTTCTTCATCCTCCAATCTGCCGATGAATCGTGACTGCATCCTGACTCCATCTCTACATCTCTACTCCCATCTCTACTCCCATCTCTATCAGTCTTGTGTCGTTCGGACACACTATCGCAAACTGGAAAATAAATAAATAAATAAATAAATAAAAATGGCCAACATTTAAATAAATAAATAAATAAATAAATAACTTCATTTTTGCATCTAGGGACAAAAGCCATCCTGCCATGTTCTTCCTCTTCATGTTCTTCTTCTTCTTCATCATCATCATATTCTGCTGCTGCAAGGTCATTGCTCGCGTCATGACGACCAGCCAAAAAAAAAAAAAAAAAAAAAAAGCCGCATTTTCCAGCATGACACACGCAAATACAGCTGTGATGGCGTGTTATAACGCCGTTATGATCCCACACGCACAAAAGAGCATCAGTTCGCGGCTCTCAGCTCGACATTTTGCCCCAGCGCGAAGGTGAAGGCAGGGGCGAGGCTCAGGCTCGTCTCCAATTAATGCCATAAAACAACCTGTTTCATTAATTCCTCAATCAGAAAGGTGTGTAAACATACAAGCACTACGACCTGAACGCTCTGAAATCCACTGCAGTTAGGAAGAAATGTCTCAGTTATGAATGCGGGATTATTATTCATCTTCTGCATCCAGAATGATCATGGCTGTTATTATTAAGAGACTGTACATGTTTGATGTATTTCCAAAATCTAATCCAATCAAGAGTTTTACACGCGTGCGATAATTCGAGTCTGATTTCTACTGTACAAATGTATTATTATTATTTTTTTATTTTATATATGTATATATATATAGCCTATATCTATATCTATATCTATATATATCTATATCTCAGATCTCCTGCTCATCCATACTCTTTAACACTTACCTGGGTTTGTGATGTGGTTTTTCTTTTTGTCTTCCCGGTAATCTCTCCGTGAGGGATGATTTATTTGGAAAAGGAGTGTTTTCTTCAAATGTTGTGATGTCTGTTTAATGCTTAGGGTCCTCCGTTTCCCCGTGTAACAGGAGAACAGCGCTCCCCTACTACACCGAGACTTCCCTCCTCCCTCCTCTAGTCCAGCGTAGGACTGTACCATTCTGACCCAGAGCAGAGGGGGGGATCAAACGAATCAAAGGCGCGATAAACGCACAGCCACTTTTTTTTTTTTTTCCTCTTTACGTTATGCTATTATCATTATTAAATCCGACTTGTTTAATAATTCTACACACGTTTCTATTCTGTAGTATTGAATATTCATGACTGAGTGCTATTATATCACCATACTACACTAGTTACTCTGTTAGTCTGGGTGAAGTATTTATTAGGTGTTATGACACGCAGCCATGGTTACGTCCTTACTTGTTATTATTCTATCATGCTAAAATGCTAATATGCTATGCAGTGTGTGTGTGTTTCGACGTCACTAGTGTCACAGTGTGCACACACACACACACACACACACACCAGTGATGCGCCCTGCCTAGTGTGCATGCTTCACTGGGCTGATGCAGGGCTTTGGCGTCGAGTCTAACGCACAGCACATTTTACTCCAAAAGGAGAATCTTCTTTCTGATGATTAACAGGTACATGGTTGAGAGAGAGAGAGAGAGAGAGAGAGAGAGAGAGAGAGAGAGAGAACAAAATCAGCATGATCTGATGACATGTGCGTCTTTGCATGCAGGTGATGGATTGTGATGAAGGAGGACAGGAAGAGAAAATGCAAATGATAATAAAGATGATAATTATTTAAAGCTACACCATATACTGTAGGCTATAGTTATGTGTGATTACAATACTGGCAGTGGAGATATCACAGGGAACATACAAAACAACAACAACAACAACAACTTCAATATCATCAACAATAATACTACTACAACTAATAATAATAATAATAAATAATGTATTAGTAGTAATTGTAGTAGGCTGTTTGTTCCTTTGTTTGTTTGTTTGTTTGTTTGTTTATGTTTCGCTAGCATGATCATGCAAGTGTTTTGATAGATTGTGGCGTGATCCATATAAAAAAATAAGAAATACAGCAATCATATGCCATAAGTAGTGCAACTGATCGTGACCAACAACAACAACAACAACAGCTAACAAATTAGTAGTTGTAGGCTATTTATTTGCTTGTTTGTTTGTTTGTTTGTTCGTTTCTCACATTTTCAAGATCATTTTCTCTTTTAATAGATTGCCATTGGCAGGATCCAAATAATAATAAGAAGAAGAAGAAGAAGCAGAAGAAGAAAACAGTAATAATAATTCTTCTTTCTTCTTCTTCTTTATTAGTAGTGGTAATAGTAGTAATTATTTAGTTATTTTATATATTAGTAAGTGGGTGTGGGGTTTGTTTTTTTTTTTTTTTTTTGGGGGGGGGGGGTCGGTGTTGCCTAATATTCCCTCTCTCATCATGACCAGAATAATAAGATGAAATGTTGCTATTGCATATGAATGCAGGCTAATCTTTACCCAGCCACCAGTTAGTTTTAACAAATCCCTGAAGTATTGAATATCAGTATAATCGCATATAATATCATATTTGTGTCCATAACCTCATAACACCTGACTCATGTAAGATAAATAAATAAATAAATAAATAAATAAGTGTTAAGATACATATTTAACCTAGATCCTGATCCTGTTTTTTTTTCTTTTTCTACCTGTAACTCAGTAAAACAGGATCGAGTTCCTCAGTAATTACCACGTAGTGTTTAAAGGAGACCTGGGCAGCTGTTCTAACGCTGAGCTTCAGGCCGAACAGGTGAGACGTGGAGCTGAACGCTGTATATTTCAGCCTGGGCTCTGCTGCTGCTGCTGCTGCTGCTGCTGCTGCTCTCATGCACTGCTTAGCAACAGGCTGTGAGATGATGTGACCAGGTTTTAAATAAGGCTTCATGCATGTCACTGCCGCGCCGCTCACACCCGACATCATCACATGGTCTGGATTTTAGAATAAAAAGGTTTTAAAACACAAATCTTGTAGTTTCGATCAACGACAGTAAGGAAGGAAGACAATAATCCTCACCTCTCACCTGTAATTAAAACACTGATCAGCCAGTTCAGCATGTACCAGATAAAAATGGGCGTGGGGAGGGGGGGGGGGGGGGGGGGGGGTTATGGAGTACCAGAAAATATCTTTCTAAAAAAACAAGACAACAACCCCAAAATCCAGAGCTTTTCACTGAGCTTCTCCGTCTCTGTCTTAATCAGGAAGACGTTTGGGAACAGGTTAATTCGCAACCGTCCTCATATGAAGATCTTATAAGGCTTTATACACTAAATAAACGAGTGAGATCCTCAAATAAGGATCTGGAAGCTATAGGACAGAAGACATACGTTTATCTCTCTTCAGATACATCAAGAAAATCAAAAATGATTTCATTATGGGTTTTGTTTTGTTTCTTTACACTATTTAGATCTTACGCACTATTATATATATTTAAAAAAAAAATCTTAGGTGGGATTTCCTAAGTAAGAAAGTAAGTGTGTGAAAACCAACCTTCATTTTGTCCTAATGGTGTACAAACTTTTACACTCACATGTCTGAATAGCTGATAAATATCTGTTCTTCAGGCACTGTAGTGCTGTTACTTACTGTACATGCGGCTGTTTAGTGACCTGATAAACTGGATTAACTGGAAACTTCTTACAATATCCAGTATCTAGAAGTGATGTGTTTAATGTGTGTGGAAAGCACTTAACCTTTACTACATCTACAATCATGACATAAGTACTCCGCAGTCACTCCCTGGATTCTCCAGAGTTATTCATTACAGTTAGATTAACTAGGAAAGATCGAAGGACCTGATCAACACTAATAAACTCTTCTGTAATGTTTGTTTCGTAGTATAACGGAGATCAGCTTTATTGCTTTACAATAAAGTGCTTGTCGGAGTACTTATGGGCTGATGCAGGGATTTTCTGCACCAAAATAAAATCCGAGAACTCAAAACAATATTCAGAGAGGTTCCACACTGAGTGGAGCTTGTCATTAGAGCTTGACACAAGAAACTGGCCACTCGGTCTAAGTTATTGTTAAAAAGAAAGAAAGACAGAAATCTCATAAGGACACGTGGAATAATTTATATTTTCGAAACAAATAACTAAGATCATTTAGAGGAAGGCAAGCTGTGCATCTTTTTGGGTGGAAAAAATGCAATGTTATGAAGCAGCACCTGATCTGTTGAATCTTAATGAAATCAGCGGTTGCAATTCCCATGTCAAACAGTAGGTGGTGCCGCAACCTATATTAAGAGGATATACACCGATCAGCCTTAACATTCAAACCACTGCCAGGTGAAGTGAGTAACATTGATTATCTCGTTACAGTGGCACCTGTTAAGGGGTGGGATTTATTAGGCTATATTAGTGAACAGTCAGTTCTCGAAGTTGACGTGTTGGAAACAGGAAAAATGGGCAAGCGTAACGATCTGGGAGACTTTGACAAGGGCCAAATTGTGATGGTTTCACGTGGATGTTCCTTTGCCAAGTACCACCTACTTAAACATTGTTGCAGACCAAGTACACACCTTCATAGCAACGTTATTCCCTAATGGTGGTCAGTGGCGTCTTCCAGCAGGATAACGCTCCCTGTTACGCCGCAGAAACTGTTGAGGAACGGTTTGAGGAACATAAAGAGTTCAAAGTGTCGACCCGGCCACCAAATTCCCCAGATCTCAATCCGATCGAGCGTCTGTGGATGTGCTGGACAAACGAGTCAAAAGAGTCTAAAGAGTTAAAGAGTTAAAGAGTCTGCTGCTACCACAGCACACCTTCAGAGGTCTTGTGGAGTCCATGCGTCAGACCTACAGAACATCAGGCAGGTGGTTTTCATCTTCCGGCTGAACGGTGTGGATATAACATTAATGAAGGTTATATCCTGTTTTAGTGCAGGTTTTGGATAGTTGCAGCAAAAATGTTTGTTTCTGATGAAAAAAAAAAAGAGCACGTCATATGCATATTGCCGTGTGATTGGATGTGAAGCTGAGAAGATTGCGTCACAACTTGATAAACAGGATTCTTTCCTCCATCTTATCAGTGACGTTTCGTCACCGGTTCTTCTGCATTTCACTGTTTCTCAAGTTTCTTTCCTTGTTACTTCATGATGTATTTTTTCAGTGTGTGTGTGTGTGTGTGTGTGTGTGTGTGTGTGTGTGTGTGTGTGTGTGTGTGTACCACCGATGGGAACGCCTCGACACACACACAAGCACACAGAGAGAGAGAGAGAGAGAGAGAGAGAGAGAGAGAGAGAGAGAGAGAGAGAGATATGTCTGTGAGTCTCAGAAGAGACAGAGAGAATAATAAATGTCAGGTTACTTACACACACACACACACACACACACACACACACACACACACACACACACACACACACACCATGGTGTGTATCTGTACATCACATTACTCTGAATGAAAATGCAATTGTGTGTTACAGTCATAAAGCGATGCACAGTACGAAGTGACTAATAGTCATTAATAATAATAATTAATGTTACCTGACAGCCGCCTGTGTTCCTCAGTGGTGGGGTGGTTAACAGGGGTGGTTGGGGGTGGTTAAGGGTGGTTAAGGGTGTGGTTCCGGTTCTGGTTCCGGGTGTGGTTATTATCAGTGCTGATTTATAGATTCAGATTTAGTTTTTAAGAAGATGAAACTGGAAAACTGAAACTGGAGCACTTCCTCCTTCACAAGGTGAAAATATGAATAGAAACACACACACACACACACACACACACACACACACACACACACACACACACACACACACACACACTGTATCTAGAACTACCCTACTGGGGAAGGGGGGAGAAATCCTAATGGTTTCAACTACAAATACCATTACCAAACCATCAGCTAAGCATTAAAACTATTAACATTATTGGTACTTAATGGTATCCACTAGACATAACGTGCCACCAATAGAAGGGAACGAATTACCAGTAGAGACCCACAGGGACCATTATTAGAGTTTCCATTAAAACCACTACAGATCCCATTATAACCATTAAAACCATCGCAAGTTCTTTGAGGGTTTCTGTTGGGTTTTTATTCAGCAGGGTAATCCTCAGTGTTAAGCACTAACGCTCTCTCTCTCTCTCTCTCTCACACACACACACACACACACACACACAGCCTCAGTAAGGGGAGAGGAAGTGGAGGAGTTTAGACATTTCTCGGCTCGTGTCTCAGTGCTTGCGCCAGCCGGAAGTGTCGGGAGATGTTCTCGGCGCGCTGGTGGAACAGGTTTCTCGCCTGCTATAAACTCCACAGTTGGAGCTAAAAATAATCCGCTCGTGGGCGCGCTGCGGATTCAGGCCGGATTTGGACGGAGGGCTCGTGCGCAAAATGGATTCGGGCTGCGTCTCAAGCGCGTAAGTCAAGACAGCAGCGGGCGCGTTCTCGACGGGGTTGCCATAGTTACGCATCCTCCAGCACGTACGAAGGATGAGATCAGGTTTGAATTTTTTTTTTTTTTTAATGAGACTCTTGGTGATCATATTTGGAAATCTGGAAAGCCGTCGATCCGTGGATGAGGAGGAGGGTCAGTGGAGGCTGGGGACTTGCTCGAGCCTTTAAACATTTTTAGAGAGTGTGTGTGTGTGAGAGGGAGAGCGTGAGAGAGAGAGAGAGAGAGAGAGAGAGAGAGAGAGAGAGAGAGAGAGAGAGAGAGAGTGGTTGAATCCGGAATTTTCTCGCTCTACATCCGTGAACTGATTTTCTGCGACGACCCGTTTCTCTCTCCTCTGGCGCATTCTGTAAGCGAGAGTTAGCCCACATCTGGATGCAGGAACAGCTGGAGCTGGACTCGGCAGGCAAGGATTACTCGCTGTGATGAGAGAAAGAGGCATGGCCATGTTTTGGAGGATTCTCTCCGCGCTCAGCTTCGACTGTTTGAAAAGAACTCCGGCTTCATCTCCGAGGTGAGCGCGTTTCATCTCACACCAGCTCCGACATGGAGCGTCTGGGAAACCTCAGATAAACATCCAGGTTAATAATGACACATCTGGAACTGGGTTACTTTAATCCCATGTGTCTGTGTTTCTCTCTCTCTCTCTCTCTCTCTCTCTCTCTCTCTCTCTCTCTCTCTCTCTCTCTCTCTCTCTCTCTCTCTCTCTCTCTCTCTCTCTCTCTTTACATTAAGCAGTTTCTATGGTGATGATGGATAAAACTATTTCCACTCAAACAGAACTATGATTCACCCTGAAATGTGCTTCATCTGCGTGTACATGCGGTCTCCTCTTGGCCCATTTTGTCTCCATCATGTCTTGGTCTTGACTACAAGTCTCCAACTCATTTATGATTTAGAATGTCTCTGTGTAAGATGATAGTCCAGATCGATAAATGAACGTACATTTGAATAATCCTTCATGAAACGCTTTCAAAATGGTGTTCGGGTTTCCTGCTCCTCGAGCTCTGCTTCCTCACGACCAGGAGCACCGGCGTCTCTGGCTATAGTACAGTCGGGATTTATAAAACCATAAAAAAAAGAGTTGAACAATAGGGCCGAGGCGGGAAAGAAAACAGTAAAAGCACTGTGGAGGATTTTGTGTTCCTGCTTCTGAAACTTTTCCGTTCTCAGGTCGTCCGTGAAGCTGGGATCGAGCCGGGCGTCGAGCGTCGAGAGCAGCTCTCTGACCGGCAGCCTCTCTCCGGGTTCGGACCTTCATCCTCACTGCCAGTGCTGCATCTCCTACGCCGCCCGCCTCAGACGCCTCTCCTGTGGCCACCTGTACTGCGAGTCCTGCACCGTCCGCATCGTCAACATGGCCTTCGAGGACATCGAGGGTCTGGCGGAGTACCCCTGCCCCGTCTGCAAGTCGCTGCGCCACCTCAACGGCTTCGACTACTCGCCGCTCGGGAGCCAAAGACGGCTGATCGACGACGACGACGACCGCCGGGACTAAACGTTCACGCCCCGTTCATCGAGAAGTTCTGGCACCCGACAGCGAACGGACGCCGTGGAGAAGGCGGACCGGGAAACGGAAACCCGTCCGTCGAGCCATGGATTTTTCCGAATGTAATTATTTCCCAACAAGCTAAACAAAAACAAAACAATGCCAGCTAGCTTGAGGGAAATTCCTCCGTTTCTGCGCACGAATGCTTACATCTGCATCATTACGATTTAATAATCGGCGGGACGTTTAGGGATTTGTTTTTTGTTTTTTTTTTCCAACAGCCAGATGTTGATTTTTATTGCCGTAAAACGTGTCCACGCCCTGATTTGTGATCATTGCAGGAAAAAAGAGTGAACACGATGTAGTTTTAACCTTCAACACAAACGGTGTCACGTGTTAAGAGTTTCGCAATCAGACGGTGCTTTTGTATAGGAAAGAAAAAACAAAACAAAACAAAACAAAAAAAAAAACGAGATAGAAAACAGTATTGCATTTACGTCGTGACATGATTATACACGCCTTATATAGATTATACCTCAGCGCTGTTGACTCCTGGATTCTGATTGGCCAGTAGGTCAGCGCTGTTGACTTCTGGATTCTGATTGGCCAGAAGGTCAGCGCTGTTGACTTCTGGATTCTGATTGGCCAGAAGGTCAGCGCTGTTGACTCCTGGATTCTGATTGGCCAGTAGGTCAGCGCTGTTGACTTCTGGATTCTGATTGGCCAGAAGGTCAGCGCTGTTGACTTCTGGATTCTGATTGGCCAGAAGGTCAGCGCTGTTGACTTCTGGATTCTGATAGGCCAGAAGGCGTCGATTCATTTCCTATAACAGCAGCTTATAGGTTTATGCACTCTTAACACGCACGTCCCGATACCTTCCGAAGCGTTTCTATAGTAACCGCTCATTCCCAGGGACTTCATTCATTCGATATAGAAATATTTTCTGAACAAACAGAGAAGTATATTAAACTTTTATGGAAGGAGTCTCCAGTATCAGTGGTAAGACGGTAACATTTCTGACATCATCATCATCAGGACAGAGGAGTTTATGTTTTGTTTTGTTTGGTTATTTTGTCTTAACTTGAAGAGAGAGGATGAAAGGAGAGGTTGGTGAGAGAACGACCGGTTATAGCTGCGATACGCAAGTAACGCGTTTCATGGACATTCCACAACATTAAATGCAACTCTAAATGGATAAAAAAGTACATGTAAAGAACATCGTTTGTTAATGAATGTAATTGTGAAGCGTTGGTAAACTGCTGTGGTGTAAGAAGAGTAAAACGTTTGGGGGAATGCTGTTAAAGGAAAAGAATGGCGTTAGGCGCGGGAACGGTGACGCCGCTTCATCACATGACCCCGTCGTTAATTCTTTCCCTTTAACAGCACGACGCGGCGTTTTACTCGTGGTGTTTTTCTGGTGTTTGCTGCCTGATTTCCATGAACTCCAGGACTCCAGTTTGCTCTCGGTGTGCACCGTTCGACGTCATTTTCGTCTCCCGTGCCGCGGACGACGGCATCGAGTATTCATTTGCACTGAAAACATTGACGATTCACCTCGTGAGTCTTTGTAAAGTGATGGTGTGAAACATTTATATTTTCATACAAATATAAAAATCCTCACGAATCTCCTCGTCGGTTTTCATTTCCACAAACCAACCGACGGAGAAACGCGTTTCTTCAGTCACCAGCTCCGGAGTTTATTCGTCTACAGCGAGACGTGCCGATACAAATCGGAGCGAGAGGTGGGGGGGGGGGGAGAAAAGAGGAAATGGGTTTCTCCTTCCTGTAGCGCCAGGGATAAACAAACCCGCTCGCCGTGTGGGAAAACCACACAATACGACTGCAGTAAACTCGCTCGCTGGCTTTCAGCCTTTTGAAAAATGACCGCGGAAGATCAATTAAGAGGAACAAGCACTCGGTCGTTTCCTCAAAGAGGAAACTGCGTCTGTGGGCGCGGACGCTCAGGCATCTGATAAGACCGTGCTTCGGGGAAAAATAATAAAAAGGTGTGGCAGTAAACAAACGTAGGCAGGAGATCATATCAAGCGCACTTTATAATTTTACATTTGATATTTTATATATACTCCAACACATTGCTAGTGAAGGTTTACAGCGCGCGGTACCTTTTCTTCTGGAGTTCCAGCACAACACCTACAGCTCGGACAATTAAGATCGAACACGGCTTATAAACAGATGGGAGAAATCTTTCTGCGTATACACAGTGGCAGCATTTTAAACAACCATATCATCATCATCATCATCATCAATAATACAAATGGATTTTTCTTTAATGTACAATGTGGTCCAAAAGTCTGAGTGCGCTAGTGAAAATACTTCAATTATGCATTCTTATTACATTTCAAATGCCATTAGAATTCGAACCTTCGACGTATCTGGTTCATCCCCCTCGCTTTAATCCTTTAACTTCTTGAGACGGCGTGAGCCGTGGAGCCGTGTCAGATCGAATCCATCCTCGACGGAGGAGAAAATCTGACCGTTTGTATAAAGGATTTAACATGATTAAGATCATAAATCAGCTCAGATTTAAACTAGTGACGTACAAACAGTGCACGATCGAGCAGAACGAACATGTAAGACGTTCCTCTGTCTCTCTCTCTCTCTCTTTTTTTTTTTTCCCTTCCAAATTTGGTCTCAGACTTGTGGAATCCTCGAGATATATGTCTGGTGAAAACTCGCATACAGACACTGAAAGAAGTACCGGAGTTTTGTGCGTACAAACAAATACAAAAAAAAAAAAAAAAAAAAAAAAAAAAGACAATATAAACAAGTATTTAAATATTAGCAGGAAAGTTCTGATCTCTGATCGTACGGTCCGTACACACCGTCTCATATCCGTGGCATGATCATAGGACTCGTTCTCATTAAACCATAAAAGGTCAAATAATCAGCAATAACTCAGACGTGGGAATGTTATAAATAATTTGCATGATGTAAAACTTGTGCTTTCCTTCTTCATTAATACTGGACCTAATGTATAAAATATGATAACACTATTTATACACACACGCACACACACTTGTATTGTACCTTGCGTATCGTATACACACACCTCCTCCTCCTCCTCTCATATGTTAATGGGATTCAGGTTAAGTCCTAATGCGCCACTCAGTTTAATACACACTGTCGCCATCTAGTGGAGATGAAAAGAAGGTAAATCCTCAAAATCCCCATTTTGTTGGAAGATATTTGGCCTCAACTGCACAATTATTATTTTTTTTTTTTAGCGGTGGGGGCGGTTACACAATAACACAATCAACACACTTTACATGCTCCTGTTCTGAAGAATCCTGCCGTATGCATCTCTTCGGACCATTCTACGTCCCGTTGTGCATTAACGAGCGGAAAATGTGCTTGAAATGCTGCGATACGTCTACACGTCACCTACAATAACACTATTACAGTGCGTCGCATATATTTTCATCCACCTTTTCACTTGACCTGGAACTGAAATATACTTAATAGCCCGTAATACTAAAACAGGCAGAAAGAGAGATAATTATTAATAAATGTAAGAAATAAAGAAGCTGCGATTGCGTCGCTCTGAAACCCCGGAATCCGTTGCCATCGATAGTTATATAAATAGTCGACCTGGGAAATCATGTGATGTGAATATATAAACACACCTGTGCCTGGAAGAAGAACCCAGAGTTTGATAGGGAACATACCTAAACTAGAAGCGTCCTGAGGCGTGAAGAACGATCTGGGAGAAAGTTCTGGAAAGGTATGAAGCGGGGTTCGGTTATAAAAATGTCCCAAACCTTCAACACGATTAAACCTAGTATTTATTTATTTAAAAGAATATGGCACAACCATGACTCTAGCCTAGAGGAGGCTGTCGAGCACGAGCGAGAGGGGATTGGTCAGAGGCAAAACCAAGAGGTCAAGGGTTACGCTGAACATGATGCTACGGCCACCGTGCTTCACGAGGAGTTCATTTCAGTTCCACGTCCTAACGCACAAAAGTCCAAAGATGTTGAATACTTATGCAAGGCACTGTATACTGCATACTACTATACTCTACTAGTAGTATATACTATTAAGTACTACACACACACACACACACACACACTTAAGTAGCTTTGTATGAAATACTCAGGATAAAGGAATGCTGTGCTTTTATTCCCTAATCGGAGTACCGAGTGCCGAGGCTGTGATGTGTGCCGATTATGGAAAGGAAAGTAGAACATTTCATATTCAGTGAC
The DNA here is from genome assembly GCF_001660625.3 of Ictalurus punctatus. Classification (NCBI taxonomy): domain Eukaryota; kingdom Metazoa; phylum Chordata; class Actinopteri; order Siluriformes; family Ictaluridae; genus Ictalurus; species Ictalurus punctatus. Next base: position 19,085,550 of record NC_030438.2, read on the forward strand.
ACAGAGAAAATATTTCTAAACGCTTGGTCCTGTGACAAGATTCCATCCCACATGCATAGTTTAATTGTCCTGCCTAAAGCTCAGCGAGGCTTGTGCCCCAGTGAGCCGCTACTCTTGGGCAGTTTGGCACTAGAACTCGAGGAGGAGCGACCGAACAGGAACGTGTGTTTGGGTCCGTCGCTGTAGCCGGAGCGTCCCGAGACGCGGCTCGGGCTCGCCTGGTGAGAGCTCCTGGACGAGGATGAGGAAGAGGAGGAGGAGGATGAAGAAGAGGAGGAGGAAGAGGAGGAAGAGGAAAAGAGGAACGTGCCGTTGTTGGCGTTCTGGTTGAGGTTGGAGCCGAGGCGGCGGTGTTCCTGTCTCTTGCGGTTTTGAGGACGGCCCGTGGAGGCTTGGGCCAAACGTTCTCGCAGGTTCTCCACCTCGCAAGCCAGTTGTTCCACCGGGTGCCTCGTGTTCGACGCCATCGGGTACGTGAAAGCCTGAAAACGTGCAAGGTGTTTCGCAGGACCGTCACAAACCAAACATAAACCTAATAAAAACGTGTGTCCATCAGATTTAATTATTCGAAATTTTCATTCCTATGTTTTAGCGTTTGTGGTACATTTTATTCGGAATAGTTTGCTCTTTCACGGAAGGGATTCGCTTTTATGCAAGCCGAACCCTTTTAAACTGGCGAAATGATTTCTCCTTAAGCGGATAACAACTTGAATTAGTTCATTACATGTTAGACGTCATAACAAAGCCGCACTTCACTTGATTGCTGTATTTAAAATGAGCGTAAAGAGAGTACCTGCGCATGCAGCGCCCCTCTCAGGTAGCAGTTCCTCCAGACGTGCACGCAGGGCCCGAGGAGCAGGGGCAGCAGGGGCCCGTGGGGTTCGTGGAGGCTGGAGGGTAACGGTTCGGCTCTGATCAGGCGCTCGAGAGCAGGCAGGCCCTCGCAGGATGGAGCCCTGTTGTGGCTCTTTTTGTAGGAACCCGAACCTGCTCCACTTCTCCACGGCAGCAGGTTGGAAGGACAGGAAAAGACACCACGCGAGAGCAGGAACACTGAGCCTACAGCGCTGTCACTCTGAGCAGGGAGAGAGAGCGAGTGAGCGAGAGAGAGAGAGGCATCGAGAGGCTACTTTACACTCTATAAACTAGGAAATGAGGTGCTCTAATCAGGCTGAGAATTTAATTAGGAGAGGGAATTGAATTTGGCACAGTTTTTTTTTTTTTTTTTTTTTTTTAAAGCTGGCCTGGTTTGAAAAGAGCACCTTTGCCCAACTAGGACAGTTTAAAAATTTAATTAGCGTCCAATGACTCAACAAAAGCAATAATGACCCAGATCGCCTCCACATACCCCGCCCCCATATGCCATTCCACTGGCTCACCTGTATCCTCACCCACACGCCCCTCTACGCACCCCTCCACATGTTCACCTGTATCCTCACCCACATGCCCCTCTACATGTCCACCTGTATCCTCACCCACACGCCCCTCTACATGTCCACCTGTATCCTCACCCACACGCCCCTCCACATGTATCCTCACCCACACGCCCCTCTACGCACCCCTCCACATGTTCACCTGTATCCTCACCCACATGCCCCTCTACATGTCCACCTGTATCATCACCCACACGCCCCTCTACGCACCCCTCCACATGTCCACCTGTATCCTCACCCACACGCCCCTCTACATGTCCACCTGTATCCTCACCCACACGCCCCTCTACGCACCCCTCCACATGTACACCTGTATCCTCACCCACACGCCCCTCTACATGTCCACCTGTATCCTCACCCACACGCCCCTCTACGCACCCCTCCACATGTCCACCTGTATCCTCACCCACATGCCCCTCTACGCACCCCTCCACATGTACACCTGTATCCTCACCCACACGCCCCTCTACATGTACACCTGTATCCTCACCCACACGCCCCTCTACATGTCCACCTGTATCCTCACCCACACGCCCCTCCACATGTCCACCTGTATCCTCACCCACACGCCCCTCTACGCACCCCTCCACATGTACACCTGTATCCTCACCCACACGCCCCTCTACGCACCCCTCCACATGTCCACCTGTATCCTCACCCACACGCCCCCCAATATAGCCTACCTCATCCTCACCCACATGCCCTCCCATATACTCACCCACTCGGGCTCCAGGTTGGTGTTGATGTTGCCGTTGAGCACAGGTGCAGGGGAAGCGGGTCGGCACACGGGCTGGGTGAACAGGGCCCGTCTCCGGCTGCTGTATTGAAGGGCCCAGTCCCACACGGGGGGGTACGGAGGGTCCACCGGCTCCTCGACCGAGCCTCTGGGTAACTCTCTCAGCCCGTTTACTGGAGTGTAGCTCGGGGACAAGTGCTGCGAAAAAATGTGTTTCCAGCAAAATCAGCTAAAAAACAAACAAACAAACAAACAAACACTCAAATCGAGCATCAAATATACAGAGACGGGTATAAGTGTACACTGTACATTTGTTCATTAAAAGGGGCTGTTTGTCATTTTTAGCTCCTTCTGCCGAGTGCGTGGTGAACTGCGACTACAGTGACGAGCCTTTCCCTTTCAACCCCCCTGCAAGTCCCTGTGAATGAGCCGTTACTATAGAAACGAAACAGGCACATCGTACGGTGCAGCTTCACTACTGTCCGAGCTGGTGTTGGAGAAAATGAATCAACACCCTCTGACCAATCAGAATCCAGAATTCAACAGTGCAGTGATGTATAAAAATATTTGATAAATAAATCCCGGGTGTAGGTGACCTGGTTCAGTGTGTGTGTGTGTGTGTGTGTGTGTGTGTGTATGTATACCTGTGATCGGCGACATCGCTCTCTCTGACAGTTGGCCAGGAAGGTGCTGAACAGAGGCAGCTGCACGCTGTCATGGAGGGCCAGCAGGTAGGCTTCAGTCAGCTGGAAACGGGCTGGAAACTGAGCCCACAGCTGCCACACACAGTCCAGGAAGAGCAGGAAGACCGGAGCCTGAACACATCGAACACACCACACCAAACACACATCGCATGTCACGCTCCTTTAATTTTCAGACCTCAATTCAAACCACATGGGCTGATATTTCTGGAGTTAACGGCTTCCTCACCTCCTCCTTGTCGCTGTCTCGGTGGTAGTTGATGCGGCTTAAGAACCGGTGCCCCGCCATCACCCACTCCTTCTGCACGAGGCTCTGAAAGCCTGCGACGGTGCGGAAGTGCGGGTCACACATCACCTGCACCAGACTGGACACCACGCAGTTCATGTCCCGGTCCTCCGGCTCTGCAGGGACACGACACCGGTTAACACGACGTTAAAGACCCAGAGGAAAGAAATGTTAGAGAATTACAAACATCACTGCGATCGAGCGGGATGAGAACCACGCCCTCACCCGCTTCTATACACTCCAACGTCCGCCACAACACATCCCTTAACGTTTACAGGCAAGGTTATATTTTTAATCAATCATTCATGAAGCATCACACACACTGGGCCTCATTTATCAAGCTGGACACGGACGCTGAATAGTTCGCACAGGCGTTTATAAAAGAAACGTGGTATTCATGAAAATCCCGTCGAAGAATGCGCCCTCTTGTGGTTGCACTGGGCACTACACCGGTGTTGCACTACACCGAAATGAATGAACTCATTTAACAAATATACCCTACATGGTTTCTGCCTTTTTTAAATTAGCACCGTTCCGCATAAAGATGTCACACCTAAGACGTGGAACATGACTCAGGCTTTCGCACGTACAGCTCATCATCAACCTACAGGTTCGCTAAAAAAAAATTAAAATCACGTCCATTCATCTCAAATCTTCAGGGTATTTTTAGCCGAGTTGAGTCACTCAGAGCGGACGTCATGAGGCGGCGTATAAACTTAAGACATCTCTGCTAATGTTTAAATAAAAAACACTAACGATGAAGACGTACCTTGTAGAACGACAGTTAATTGGCCTCTCTGGAGCAAGCAGGACACTTCTGCGGCTTTTCGTAGACAGCACCTTACACACACACACACACACACACACACACACACACACACACACACACACACACAAATACGTTTAACTAGTACACTTAGTAAGGGTTGTAGTTCGGAAAAGCACAAAACTGTTAAAGCACAACCCAAGAACCCTTAAAAGGTTCTGCATTTTAAAGCAAAGACTTCCTGTACTTATAAGGGAATTGTGGGAGGAGCTACATAGGAGCTTGGTTTGTGACGTCACTCGGAACGTTCATCCCCGAGATTACAGGATGACGTGTTTCCCCGTACGTTCTAAGCCCCAGAACTTTGGCGCTAAACTAGCCGTCGAACGACATAGCTAACGAACGTAACTGTGGTCGTCATGGTGACATCGTACTGTTTAATGACCGGTCTGGCTGCTAGCGATATGCGAGAAAACGGCTACGTAAATCTCTAAACTGATTCCATTAAAACCTGCCCATTTCAACCTGTGACTAACGTGAGCTAGTTTACTAGCCGGCTAACCCGTGTACGCTAACGTTAGCTACGTTACACTACTACAAACAACATGCATCGTAAACTGGTCAAATAAACTCGTATAAAAACTAACGCATCGTGAGAAATTAAAAAAAAAAAAAAAGAAAAAAAAAACACCTATAACATAGCAACAAAGACAACTAGGAAAGGCATGAAGACATGGGGGTGGTGCTTAATTTGCATATTCATGCATATTCATAGATCCTGGGTGTAGAAATGTTTATAGGCTTTTCTATTAGGCGTATTTTATTAGACGTTCCTGTCAAATATATTAAAAGAGAAGCCGGTCAGACCGTTTGGCTTACCGAGCGAACGTTTAATATCCTGTCATCGGTGAGCAGATTGAAGGTAATTAGTTTTACACGAGCGGTTTGTGGAAAACGGTTCCATCAGGGGCCACCAGGCTTTTCATTCCTTAATCCGGTTAGCGACTAGAGCCAGTAAACGAGAGGCCGGGATTAATCACAGGGAAGCCATTTCATTCTGGAAAGCATCGCTGTAAACTCGGACGGTTCGGTTTTCACAGCGCAGACGTTTAGGGGAGTCGGAGGTTAGTGACGAGCCACGGCGGTACGTTAAAACGCTCTCGTACCTGGTGAAATCCAGCCAGCGAGTCCCCTCCAGAGTGGAAAGCCACTTATCGTCCGGCACGGACACGGAGGATGAAATATCTGTAGGAAGAGATATAAAGTCAACAAAGTGGCGTCGCGTTAGCGAGACGCTTCCTATAACGGCAGCTCCGTCTGACGGACAGCGGCGCAGCCGCAAATCGCAGGTTTGTATCGCAACAATACTTGACCGTTTCTACGGTGACGACTCGTTCACAGGGACGATGTATCGTTCCGATCTGAATCTGAAAGCCCTAAGAGCCGTGTATCTGTATACATTCGGATCATTCTTTCTTTACATATATCTTTATCACGCATACCGTGTGATGTCTTCTAACATGTGTACCCTGCTCCAACACTGGAAGTTATTTAAATTTGCACCCCCGATCTGTTTTAGTGTGTCTTTTGCGCACCTCCGAGGCACAGGGAGCGCAGTCGTGCGTGCGCGAGCTGCACGTCCGCCGGCGAAGGCATTTCGTCCCCGAGGTCCACCACCACACACTGCGTCTGGCCACCGAACAGGATCAGCTCCAGGTTCCTGCTCAGGACAGCACGGTTAGAAAACTTATGACACAAAATACAGCGGGTTCGCTACACTATTAACGCACCAGTGTGTGACTGTCGCGCTTTCCAAACAGATATCTAACGACATCGGTATTATCACCGGGAGAACGTTCACTTTTTTAAGCGTTGGCTCCGACGTCTGGTATAAAACCTGGCATTATACGGTTCTATCAGCCAATATGAACGCTCAACGGCGTTCTATTAACACACTGAGAGAAAAGAGCCGAGTCGACGCCTCAGTGTGGCGAACCAGGGGATAAACTCAAACTGTAGGTGTTCTGTACGGGTCTGTATGAGGTACGAGTGTATGATAAAGGACAGGTCGACTGCACTCGCCGTTCGCGTGATATCAGATAAGTATGGAATAAAAACGCCGCGCTGTTATAGTCAAATAATCAGTGACGAGGTGTTGTGATGACGCGGACTTCCTGTTTTCCGTTACCGAGAGACCAAAAAGCCTCCGCTGTCCTGCAGATGTCGAAAAAACCTGAAGTTACAGCTTGACTGTTGCAAAGTGTTGACACTGGAGACTTCCATAAATAAATAAACGTCTCACTACACAGACACACACACACACACACACACACACACACAGTTTCCAAGCATCCGATAAAGTAACAAAACAAAAGCGTATTAAAATGAATACATTAATATAAACCTGTCATTTATAGCAGCACTACAGACAGATAAAAACAATTAACACCTTCTGACCAATCAGAATCGAGAATTCTACAGCTGTGGTGTAGCATGAAATTTAGCTAGCGTGAGATTAGCTAGCGGGTGGTTGCGGAGGAACGCGTGTGTTTTCACGTACGACTAGATAGTTGTTTTAAAGTAGATTTAGACAGCGAAGTAGTTTACATTTTAGATCGTTTAAAAAAAGTTTCAACTGTAAGTGTGAGGTCACGGTGTGTATGGGTGGGGTGGGAGTGAGGGGGTGGGTTTACAAACCGGATATCGTCCTTCTCGTGATAGATGTTGTTCTGAAAGCTGGCCATGCGGAGCAGGTCACTGCTGCACGGATGCCGCCAACACCAGCGCTACAGACAGCGAATCAGATCAGATCAGATCAGATCAGACGCCACACTGACGTAAAAATCCCGCGCACGTCCTGAAGGTCTGTTTTATACTCACTGGGATGCGACCCTCATTAAAATGGGCGAATGTTTTCTTCAGCTCGGTGTCGAGGACCTTCTGAGGAACCACGTTAAACCTGGACAGGCTGGAGAACAGACAGAAAATGTCTACTGCAGGAGGGAGGGGGAAAAAAAAAAAAAAAACCCAAGAAAACCGAGCCAAACATTCCACACGCACTGTATCGTAGGTAACCTGAAACATCTGAAAATCTGTTCTCCAAAATCGAGAAGGAATTTTGTATAAATATATATACACACACACACACACACACACACCAGAATAAAAAGAAAAAAACTAAAACCATGAAAGCATCAGACACAATTGAATTAAACAGTGATTAATCAGCGAGCGGTTTAATATATAAATGTTATGTGATGTGACTTTCATATTATATATGCACTATTGTTCAAAATACATTTTAAATCAGATGTTAAAGAAGCACAGCTATACTATCTAATTAATGTAAATGTAATTAATAAATAATTATTGATCGACACACTGATGTCTAAAGTGTCCATTTGGACAATGTTTACCATTTAAAACTGTTAGTCCAGCTTTGATAAATCATATAACTATATTATTACACCCAAGCAAAATCTCTATTATTAAACGCAGCACTGTTTCTTTATTTCAAGCTTCTGACCCTGAAGTTAGCTCCGCCCACCAAAGCTGAAAGTTCTGTCGAAGGTGCGTGTTTGTTTTGAAGGAAAGCTGGTCACCCGTTATACTGTAATTCACCTCACAGGCAGCAGAGGGCGCTAAAACATACACGCCACCTCTTGAAACAAATCAGTGACTTATTAATCATATCATATCATATCGTATATCTCATGTATACTGGCATTCTTCTTGGCTCGCTGAAGATGCGGTTGTGTGTTACCTGGTGGACATTTCGAAGCGGTCGTTGACGCCGCTGACCCTCCATCCGGTGGCTCCGGTCCTCTCCAGCTCCTGCTCCCAGTCCGCTGCGCTCTCGTACCAGTTCATGCTCGGGTCACGCCTCCGGTTGCTCAGGAACTGTTTCATTTCTGCAAATCGAGATGTAGAAAGAGAGAGACTGAGCGTGAAATCTATTAGATGGTGCGGTGATGATATGGAGGCACTAGTGCGATGAACTCAAACACACACACACACACACACACACACACACGGCTTGAGAGGGTTGAGTAAAGGCCAGGAGGTCGTGTTACTCTGCATTATTCAGCCGGTTGACGGCCGCTCAGAGGAGAGGACAGCTGCTTGGCTCACATATCTGCGTATGATTTTATGTGAATATCAAATGTTAGGGTTCAGATGATAACGAGGGCAATCAGTGCGCACTCAGGAAGCGCAGCTGCTCCGACCGGCGCGCGGCTCGAACATCCTGTTCTGATCGCTTCGGGAGAGGTTGTGTAAACAGCAGGGATGCGGGACGAACGTTAATCCTGAGAGCAGACTTTCACTCACCGATGCTTCCCAAAGCCGCGTTCTGGAAGGACAGGATGGCGCCGGGTTTCAGCGGCTGGTACGTCTTTGCGATGGTGTACGTGATCTAGAGGAATAAATTCACATCAAGCATTACCGAATTAACTCTCAACACCCTTATAACCTCATCCATCGGAGGCTTTTCTTACTAATTTATCATCGACACATCCGAAGGAACGCTCGACCTTCCGGATGGTTCCGTCTTGTTTCTACAGACCCTCCAACTATACATCATTTGTATGAAAAGCTCGACAGCTACACGTTAGCTAGCTCAGCTCAGCGGCCGTATTCCCTTGTTGCCTAGCGATAGCGTGTGGTGACTTTGACCGCTTAAACGGCAAGAACACCGTGCGTTCGCCCGCTCGCGCACCTCCACAGCCTGAGCGTCGGGAGTGAGCCGGTCAAACAGGAAGCAGAGGACGCGCAGGTCTCTGCAGTACAGCACCAGCTCCTCGGGAGTGAACTTCAGAGAGGAGTTAGGGGTCACCAGTTTGGTTCGGGACGGTCCCACTGAAACAGAGAACACGCCGGGGCGTCAACAAAAAGGAAAAGAAAGGTCTGACCGACTCGGACTCGAAGCTGTTTGAAGTCTGACTGGCTTACCGGCCACGACCTTCTCGATGGAGGCCAGCGCGACGTCATGGTCTCCGAGGAGCACAGGATCGGCATTGTCCTAAACAGAGAGACAAAGCAGATAAAGAGCTGGCGGTATGCAAAACAGACAGAAATTCATGTGCGGAGCGTTATCTGAGCCGGATACTTCATCGGAGATGTGAAATGAGGAAAACAGAAACGCGGAGGGGTTTAGGAAGACTGATGATTCATTCATTTCGCCTATTCATGACCTACTTCATTGCGAGCACAGGCTGCTTAGCATGACGCATGCTAGTCACGCGACCTGATCGGCACGTAGCCGAATGAAGTGTTTTTTGTTGTTGTGGTTTTTTTTTAATAAATAAAAGCGACTCACGTCTGGTCTCGGGCTGTCCTGAGGCACAAAGGCCACTCGGAAATGGGTGCAGAACAGCGTGCCCGACAGCCAGCCTCCTCCTTCTTTAGGCGAGAGCTTCTTCCTCACCAGAACGGCTCTCTGGAGGACGCACTCTCCTAAAACAGGCACATACAGTAAATCAACACCTCTATCCTGATCTGCTGGGTCTCTTCCGGGATGACTCCGCCCCCCCACCCGCAGGGCACAGGAACTGTCTGATGAGGAGGAAAATGATGTTAATCACGTGGCGTGACGTGACGTGTTCGACAGCGTTCTCTACGGTCGTGACCGGTAACAGGTCACATGACCCGTACTAGAAACGCACCGATTTAACTAAAAACCCTGGAGGCGTCACGTTGTTTAAATCAATGTTATCTATCTTTGATTCGTTTGCGTGTATTTTTGTGTTTTGGTGAGACTGGAAGGTGCGAATGCCTCCTGGAGTGTCTTAATCTAGAAAAATAAAACCTCTCGGATGGGAATAAAATCCCACAGGTATCCCACCTCCACATGTAAAGCTGAAGCTCAACAGTCGATCCCATTAATGCTACAATCAGTGTGTTTATACCCCTCCCCCTCCCCCCCGGGGCTGCTCCGGCACTTCCTGTACCAACTCGCCATCTCGGACGCTTTCATCTACGCCCTCATGGGGAAACGGCTGGAGAAAACAGAAAGCTGCTCTTCCCAGCTGGACAACACACACACACACACACACACACACACACACACACACACACACACACACACACACAGGAAAGTTCATTCCCTCTGAACAAATCCCTCACGTATTCCTGTTATATAATGATCTCAATGACGTTCCCAACACATTTCCCTCAAATCCGGGAAGTCGATCTTAACCTGGAACCTTCCTAGCATTGCTTTTTATTACAATATTAATCCCTGAAATCATATATTTCTAAATAAATACTTTGCTACATCAAATATCAAAAACAGTCCTTAACTGCCACCGATTTCTTCGGGAGGTAAAAACAAAACAAACACACATACAAAAAAAACAAAAACAAACACTCGATGTAATTTCGATGTGATTTCTGAATTCATTTAGAACTAGCCATAACATCGGAACCACGGACAGGTGACGTGAAGAACATCGATTTATCTTGTTATAACGGCAGCTGTCAGGGTCTGCCATCATTATACAGTACGAGAGCGGCCTCTAGAGGCGAAATTCAAACTACAAATTTTGTCGCGTTATTTGACGTGTTTTTTGGATTCATTTTGGACGTCTCGGGTTTTTATTTGTTATTCGGCGTGTTACTTTCTGGTTCAGTTTGGATGTACGTCTTTTATTGACTTTAATATTTATTAATAGTCTACATATATATATATATATATATATATATATATATATATATATATAAATATTTATTTCATTATAAAAAGTGCAGTACATTTTCACGGTACAGTCAGTACTGTTTATTATAATATTTTCTGTCTACTGTATATTGTAATAAAGTTCAACGATATTTTACTTTGAGCGTTACGTTTTCATCCAGTATTTAAAAAAAAAAAAAAAAACTATTTTAAAAAAAACCAATCGGTTGATTAATCGGTTATTGGCCGGTACTGCCAAACCTAGTTATCGGTATCTATCTAGACTGCACGTAAAATAGTTTTCAATCTGGTTACGACTAAAACGTGGAAAAATCTTCAAAGCCTCTGTCGGTCGTATAGCAACGACACGGTCGTAAGATCAAAAAAGGTACACATCGTATATAAAACAGAAAACAAGAGCGAAATAAACAACGGCATAATCCAGACAGAGACGTCTGTAATCACGACTCGACCTCAGAAGCAAAACGTAGCCATGCGTGCCTGGCCTGGCCCCGACTGCACATGTGGTAAACTCTGAGCTCGCGTCCTTAAAGGGAAATACACCCCCTAAATGTTTTCCTACTCGCGTTAATTGGATCCCGTTGCTATGATGAATGAAAGACTTTTATTTATTTATTTATTTATTTAACCAGAAGCTTTACGAAAGCCCCAAAGCGGTCCTGCTGCTGACCCTAAACTTGCGCACCATCTGGTTGGCGAGTGTCAATAAGATTCGCTCTTTCATTCCCAAAACCAGGCCGGAGGTGTTCAGAAAATATTCGGCGGTACAAAGAGCTTTCGAGGTCAAAAAAAAAAAGAATGTATTCGATGAAATTTTCCTTTTAAGCTCATGCCTGTGAGGAAGCTCAGACATTCCTCGGGCATCCTGGGACGCAGATGCGAGGCGGGCCGGAGGAAATGAGGAACACCGAGGGAGGAATCCGCACACGCTGGCTAGGACGAAATGAACTAATTAAAACTACGGATGCGTCCGTACAGACGCTTCCACTCGTGCTCGTAGAAAGAAAATAAATAAACATATACCGATATCCGATACGAGCTGATACCATGCGATGTAAGCTTACGCGTACGGTGACCGCGACCTGGACGTATTTCTACGATAAACGATGCCAATCAAAGCAGACCGCAAACCGTGCTCTGTGAAAATATCGAGAGGAGGATCTACAGAGTCTTCCTACGGTTCAAGCAACCTAATAAAACATCTTCACGGCGCTAAATAAAGCGATGCGATGCCGAATAGCGATCGAGTAGAAGAATGGTAAATAATAGTGAACGGATAGCGACTCATTTCAGGATCGACAGCTCGTGTTCGGTCAGACGCGTTTAGTTTAGACGTGCTTTAGAAACGGGCCTCGGCGTCTGCTTCGCGAAGTTTCCAGATAAATCGGACGATCTGGTGATGAAGGCTGTTAAAGTGCAGGAGATATCCAGAGGAAAAGTCAAACGTGCCTCGATGGCGGTCCAAGTAAGGGGCAGTGCGTGTCATCTTGTAGACGGATCAGATGACTGTACACAGGCCGCGGCCTCTGCTACGTGAGCTGGCTTCTCTCGGGTGTTTGTTTGAGGGTATTGAGTATTGAGTAAATCCTCCAGACCCTTCGTGATCCATTAACCTCCAACGGCCGATTGGGTTTCTGCCCTTCTGTGTTACATGAGATAAGGACAAACTCAGGCGGACTATTACATGCTGTAATGTCTGAGCAATAGGAGCGCTATCGCTTAGCCACTTTCACTAGCTACTCTGTGTGTGTGTGTGTGTGTGTGTGTGTGTGTGTGTGTGTGTGTGTGTACACCTCTACTTCTAACAGAAGTAAGGTAAACCCAAAAGGTACAGCCAATGATAACGATTTTGTTTTTAAAAAATTTGTTTGCATGTGTTCATTTCGAGATAGGTAGGAAAGCAGGTAAGAAGGCCCCGCCCACTCTGAGAATGAACAGTTAAAGGCCACACCTTCTTCCCTAGGCGTGACCGGTAAAAAGCCACACCTCCTTCTCTATTGTGACAAGTAAAAGGCCACACCTCCTTCACAAGGAATGACGGGTAAAAGGCCACACCTACTTCACTGAAATTGACATTTACTTTACACCACACCTACTACAAGACTGGAGGTTAAAAGGCCACACCTCCATCACTGAGTGACACTTACAGAGCTCGCACCTCCTTCACTAGGACTGACAGGCAGACGTGACTGACATGACCTAAACTTAAGTCTCATGAGATAAATGTAAGTCACTCTGGATCAGGGCATCTGCCGAATACCATAAATGCAAGAAGCCACGCCTCCATCCCTGAGACTGACATTTACGGAAACCACGCCTCTTTCACTTGCATTCATCAAATATGGACGGACCATTATGTCCTCAAACTTCATACCATCCATGCTCATAAATCCCTGCAATTAAAGATTTATTGAACTGAAGGAATGTTTATGTGTGTGTGTGCGCGTGCATGTGTGTGCGTGTGTGTGTGTGCGCGCGCGTGCGTGTGTGTGTGTGTGCGTGTGTGTGTGTGGATAGTGAATTATTGGCAGTGTAGAACTCTCTGAACATGTGCTGAAGGTTAAAGATTAGCTCGGCAGGGTCGAGACTGTGGACTGTGTTCCTTTTTACAGCTCCTGTTCTAGCAAGTGCACTCTCACACACACACTCTCACACACACTCTCACACACACTCTCACACTCACACACACTCACACTCTCACACACTCTCACACACACACACTCTCACACACACACACTCTCACACACACACACACTCACACTCACACACACTCACACTCACACTCACACACACTCACACTCACACACACTCACACTCACACACTCACACACACTCACACACACTCACACACACTCACACACACACACTCACACACACTCACACACACTCACACACACTCACACACACTCACACACACTCACACACACACTCGCTCAAAATGTGTGTGAATTCTAGTGTTGAATTAAAGTCATTCCTTAAATATTTACGGTAACAAAAGGAAAATCTCTTCCTATCTTATGAGAGGGTTTTTGGAGGATTGTGTTTTCTTGTGCATTATATTTCCACAGTTACATGTTTTTGTTTCACCTACCATCACCAAGGGTGCCAATAATTTCTCCTTAAAAACAACCACACACACACAAACCCCCCCACTTAACCCCATCCTGTTTAATTCCCATTAAAGTTAAACAGGGCCATGTGAAAGGGGCGTGGCAGTGAGGGGGTGGATCGGGTCTCACCTGGTAAACAGCACAGACCGAACATGTCTCTGCCTCGAGCATGAAGACCGCTCTGGTTCATTATCCTGTCCTGTAGAAGCAGCACAGACACACAGTCAGCCAGAGATTCTCTCTCTCTCTCTCACACACACACACACACACACACACACACACACACACACACACTAAATACAAACCTAATATTAATCCTTTCAGAAATTCGTTCTAATATCCATATGCAGTAAAGTCAGAGTTTCTCTAAAGACATCACGTACATTAAAAAGTAAACGTGGAGGAAAGCCACGAGCAGAAAAGGATCAAACTGAAATGAAAATAAAAAAAAAAGTTTTTGTAAACAAAAATTCAGACAATTTTCTTATTAATTAGTTTGACTGTTTCATTTATGTAGAAATACACAGAGCGAAGATACCGGAGACGGCGATATGGAGCGAAGCAGGACAGACACCATCAGAGGTCGAGGAAGAATAACTGACGCCGAATCAAAGTAACTCGGAGGCGATTTACATCGTACACTTTCCTGAATGACTGATTAGTTTAAAGCTTTCGACTGCATGAAAAAGGTTCAACGGAAAGCAGACGGCGGCGTGATTTAATCGTTCCTCCGGCCTCGGTGCGGAGAGAAAATGATCCAGATTGTCACCCCCCCCCCCGACCGCAACACCCCCCCGCCCCCACCCCCGCCCGCCCCCCCTCATTACTTCATGTTTCCATAAAGTTTCAGGTTCGGTTTCTGTCTCCTGCTCTCCCTCCTGGCAGACTGTCTTCTGGCAGGCCGACGCCGAGTTACGACAAAAGTTCCACAGAAGCCGCCGAACCGGGCGAACATGTGGCTCCAGTTAGCGGTTAAAAAGCCCGCTGCCCCCTGCCTCGGAGGATTCCGACAACACAAAAACAACAAAGCTCGGCAGAAAAGAAAAAAAAAAAAAAAAACCCAGACACGAGCTCTTCTTTCTCAATTGGACAGAAACGGAAGCCTGCGCGTCTGACGTCTCAAAGCCCAGCTTTCACAAGAGAGCCGATTCTGCTCGAGAAGCTCTTCCTCCTCCTCGTCCTGTCCTTCCTCGTCTCCCTCTCACACTGACGACTAGAACAATACGGGCTTCATACGGCGCGAGGACGACGGACTCCGTCTCCGCTGTTCAAAGCGGCACTGCGACATCCTGCCACACGAACAGGCGCCGAGATTCTTCCTCTCAGACAAAACCTGTACTGAGGAGCGGACGTCTGCGTGTGTGTGTGTGTGTGTGTGTGTGTGAGAGATCGAGTACACGATCCATCACGATATACAACATTTACCCCACATCGCCGTGTGGAATTCTCGAATCCGATTGGTCGGAGGGAGCTGATTAATATTAATGTATTCGGCGAGGCTCCTGTCCGAGGAGACGTTCCGTTAACGTTTATGGAAGGAGTCTCCAGTGTTAGTACCATGTACCGTTCTGTAAAGAAATGAAAACCTGGACATTCTGTGGTATAAAAGGAAAATAATCCACTTGTGACGGCGCGACAGTTCATCCACTTCCCAGTTGTCGATTATTTTCCTACACCAGCGTGCCACCGAGCTTTCGGTCCTGGGCGAGCTCGGTCACATGACCGCCGCTTTGCCTCCGTCTCTGCCTCTGGAGTAATAACCGTTCCCACTGCTCACAGCTTTCCAGCTTCCATGGAAAGAGAATGCCTTCCTTACCTCCTCCTCCTCCTCCTCCTCCTCCTCCTCGAAAAACAGAGCGAGCGGAACGCGTATAAAGCTCACACTGTTAACTTTATTACTCTCGACTAAAGAAGCACAATACGCCTCTGTTTCGGGGATCGATCTTCAGCGACGTGAGACCGTAAAGAGCCGGCGCAGGCCGCGTTACACACCGCAGGGAGCTTTGTTGCGCTTTATGTCCTTTACAAAAGAGACAGAGGTGTGACCTGAAAGAGGATATCTAAAATTATTTACACCGCTGCCACAAAAATACCCCTTCCTTTATGGCTCGTCCATTTTGTTTCCATTTCAACCACACGACAAAAAAAAAAACCCATCACAAACTGTTCTCATTCTCATGAGACACGATACTCGGTGCCTTTAACCCTTTACTCCGATAATATAAAGCTACTATTTTACTATGCGACTGTAAAAAGCGGGATTTAACTTTAACACGGCATGAAAAAATATAAATAACTCCCCATCCATCCACATACTTTTTACAACTGTGATTCCTTTCTAGAAGATAGAACTTGTACACGCTTACTCTCCAGCAGAGGGAGCTCTGGAGCACACAGAGAGGTAGCCGTGTGGAAAAGTACCTCATGCCCACGGTTAAATATGGAGGAGGATCTTTAATGTTTTGGGCTGTTTTTCTGCCAGAGGACCTGGACATTTTGTTAGGATACATGGCGTCATGGACTCGATCAAATATCAACAGATATTAAATGAAATCCTGACTGCCTCTGACAGAAAGATTCAAATGGGCCGTGGTTGGATCTTCCAGCAGGACGATGATCCAAAACATCATCAACACAGAAATGGTTGTCCATCCCAGTCCCCTGACCCGAACCCCATAGAAAACCCGCGGGGTGAACTGAAGAGGAGAGTCCACCAGCGTGGACCTCGAAATGTGAACATTTAATCAGACACTAACTCTTTCCATTTCGATTACATCAACAAGCGGAATCTAGAAAGCGGACAAAAATCAATCCGATCCAAATCATTCGCATGAATTCACACGGCACGATTCGGTTCTTCCGCGTCTTTCCGTCACGGGTAGATACGGACGCCTCACGGGTGCCGCAACATCCGAATCTTCCGACGTTACTCAACTAGATTTCGCTTTCTAGACTTTTCACACCACAAGGGGGCGCCCTGCGACTACCTGATTCGTAAACCTCTCCGCCAAATATCTGTAAAGCGTGCATTTTCGTACATCTATGCATTTTAACACGTACGGCGGTGTCGACGGGGATGCGTTCGCCTCAAACGTTTGACCTTGCTGTGACCTTGACCCTGTTTGGATCGATTCCACAATCCAATCCGTTCAGCTCTTGGTTACGATGGGAATCTCCGTATAAATCCTACAAAAAAGTTCAACCGATCATTCTTAAGATATCGCGCTTACGGGAGTCTCGGACGGACCGACAGACGGACGGACGACCCGAAAATGTAACGCCTCATTACGTTTTTCAAAATCATGGCGCCCCCTGGTGTTCTGGAGGCCCTAATGAGCCACTGATAACAAGAAACGGGCCATAAACGAGCGAGTAGCAACGTAGAAAGGATCCGTCGACGGGAAGAATGAATGTGTTTTGACTCGAGACGAGCGTTGAGCTGACGTGAACTGCTGACTGATTAAACAGCTGCTTAACTCCCCCCGGTGTGACTTTACACTTTATGCTGTTTAAGCGTCGCAGGGTTTATCTGGGATTACTCACTCACTCACTCACTCACTCGGCTGTTCTCTCGTCTGTCGTCCCTGGCAGCCGTACGAGAGGAACATTCCAGGGCCGTAAAACCCATAAACAGTACCAGAAGCCTTTAAAGAGGTAATTTGGAAGGCGTGGCGAGGTGCGTCACGCTTATGCTTCCAAGCGGGATCATTTTCACGGCGCACCTGCATCAGAAGTGCTTTAACGCTGCCGTCGAAATATTTAGAACGTG
The DNA here is from genome assembly GCF_001660625.3 of Ictalurus punctatus. Lineage (NCBI taxonomy): Eukaryota > Metazoa > Chordata > Actinopteri > Siluriformes > Ictaluridae > Ictalurus > Ictalurus punctatus. The sequence goes on from NC_030438.2 coordinate 19,103,045, forward strand.
GGCCGAGCCTCGCGAAGATCTAAACAGACGCTAAAAGAATTTGCACCCTTAGACGCGTTAGCAGTCATGAGGACCTTCCTCCGCACGAAATCCATCGCACGCTCACGCATTCCGATCCCTACTCGACTTTTACTTTCCACAATTCGGAAGGATCAACATTTTTTTTGTTTTGTTTTGTTTAAAAAGAATCATTGTGGGGAAAGGTAAAAGAATGCTTGCATGTGAGGAGTTGTTGCCCACAGGGAGAGGGGGTGTGTGTGTGTGTGTGTGTGTGTGTGTGTGTGTATCCTTTCCATATTTATACCAGTAGCTTTTTTCAGCCTT